>NC_136263.1:16354475-16429952 GCF_964187855.1 Myxine glutinosa
GGTTCATTACAAATAGTGAAATAAATTTGATGCACAAACTTTTGCAGTGGGGAGTGAGGAAGAGAAGAGTGGGGGCAAACAGAGGAACATCACCAGGATGTTAATTACTTTATTGTTGACCTTCCCCACCTCCCCCCTCTCCCCCACTTCCCATCCCCAATCCCACAGACACAAAGAAAGAGAAAAAGCTTCTTGAGAGCTTCTCAACACTCAGTTGCATCTTCTTCACAGCAGGCAGCTTGGTGTCCTTGCAGTTTTACCAGCTCCAGTTTTGCCTCTTTGCCGAACACCTGACCTCCAGGTCACACACTATTCTGTCGGAAACTCTTTCCTTGTCCCCTTTCCCAAGTGCAAACTCCATGCTCATCTCAATTATTCATCCCCCCCTCCCCCCCCTTTCTCTCACCCGTAGAACCACCGCACATCTGAGTCTTAACTTGAGCTGTTCTCTGCAGGACATGGGTCCGCAGCCCACCACCACCACCTTGTGGTCTCTCCCATTTTCACTCATGAGCTTTAGTACACCTGTCGAGATCACTTGTTAATCTATCGCCTGCAACATCTTTCCTGGAGCAAGCTTCTCGACCTTCTCGTCCTCTTTTTTCCCCCCTTTAGCCCACTACCCTCATGTTGTTTTGTTCTTCTACAAGTCTCTACAACTAGCACAAGTATTAAAATAAAATAATTAATGACACACATATGCTGTGTGGCTCATCAGCTGAGCACTACCATGTTTGAAGTTTCGAGGATTCGAGTTCAATAACTCATACAGTACCTTCAGAAAGTTTTCACACCCCTGACTGTTTTCACATTTTGTTGTTACAGCCTGAATTTTAAATGGATTAAATTGAGATTTCTTGTTACTGATCTACACAAAATATCCCATATAATGTCAAACTGGAAATTTTGTTTTTAGAGATGTTTACAAAATCATTAAAAATTCAAAGCTGAAATGTCTTGAGCTAATAGTATTCAACCCTTTGCTGTGACACTGCAGAATTGAGCTCAGGTGCCTCCAATTCCTTTGATCATCCTTGAGATGTCTCTACAACTTGATTGGAGTCCATCTGTGGCCAACTCAATTGATCTGACATGATTTTGAAAGAAAAACACCTTTCTAAATAAGGTCCCACAGTTGATAGTGAATGTCAGAGCAGAAACTCTACCATGAAGTCCGAGGAACTGTCCTTAGAACTCTGAGATACAATTGTGAGGAGGCATAGATCTTGGGAAGGTAAAAAAAACAATTTCTAGAGTGTTGAAAGTTCCCAAGAGCAAAGTGAGCTCCATCATTAGGAAATGGAACTACCCAGACCCTTCCTAAAGCTGGATGTCCGACCAAACTGAGCAACCGGACAAGAAGGACCTTAGTCAGGGAGGTGACCAAGAACCCAATGATCATTCTGACAGAACTACAGAGCTCCTTGGCTGAGATGGGAGAACCTGCCGGAAGGATAACAGTCTCTGCAGCACTTCCCAAGTGTAGGATTTATGGGAGAGTGGCCAGACGGAAGCCACTCCTGAGAAAAAGGCACGTGACAGCATGCCTGGAGTTTGCAAAAAGGCAGGTGAAAGACTCTGAGAACATGAGGCAAAATATTCTGTGGTCCGATGAGACGAAAATTGAACTCTTTGGCCTGAATGCAAAGCGCTACGTCTGGCAGAAACCAAGCACGGCATATCACCCATATAACAGCATCCCGACCGTGAAGCATGGTGGTGGCTGCATCAAGTGCATCATGCTTTGGGGATGCTTTTCAGCAGCAGCGACTGGGAGACTTGTTAGGATAGAGGGAACAATTAATGGAGCCAAATACAGGCAAATCTTTGAGAAGAGCCTGCTTCAGAGTGCAAAAGACCTTTGAATGTGGGGAAGATTTTCGTTCCAACAGGGCAATGACCCCAAGCATGTATCCAAAGCAACACTGGAATGGCTTCAGACCAAGAACATGAAAGTCCTTAAGTGGCCCAGCTAAAGCTCAGACTTGAATCACATTGAGCAAATCTGCAAGGAAGAATGGGAGAAACTCCCCAAATCCAGATGTGCAAAGCTGATACAAACATACTCAAGAAGACTCAAAGCTGTAACCGCTGCCAAAAATGCTTCTACAAAGTATTGACCCAGGGGGTTGAATACTTACAGTGCCTATAGAAAGTCTACACCCCCTTCAAAATTTTCACCTTTTGTAACCTTATATCCTGGAATTAAATTGCATTAAATCAGACTTTTTCCACCTTTATTTACACATCGCAACCAAAAACTTCCAAGTGAAAAACAAATTCTCCAATTTCAGAAAATTAATTAAAAATACAAAACTATAATATATTGGTTGGATAAGTGTCCACCCCCCTGAGTTAATGCTTGGTGCAAGCACCTTTGACAGCAATTACAGTTGTGAGTCTATTGGGACAGGTCTCTACCAACTTTGCACACCTTGATTGGGCAATATTTGCCCATTTTTCTGTACAAAACTGTTCAAGCTCAGTCAGGTTGTGTGGGGAGCGTTGATGGACAGAAATCTCAAGTCATGGCACAGATTTTCGATTAGATTTAGTTCGGGGCTCTGAGTGGGCCACTCAAGGACATTTACCTTTTTGGTCCTTAGCCACTGCAGTGCACCTTTGGCTGCGTGCTTGGGGTCGTTGTCATGGTGAAAGGTGAACTTCCATCCAAATTTCAGCTTTTGTGTAGAGGGCAGCAGGTTTTCCTCTCGGATTTTTCTGTATTTTGCTACATTTATTTTTCCATCTATCCTGTCAAGTGCCCCAGTCCCTGCTAAACATGATGCTGCCACCACCATAGATTATTGCCCTTTGTCCAAGGGATTGGGGGGAAATGCAATGTGAAATTAGCCCGTTTCATCCCTGGTGTGGTCTTTCCCCTTTCAACCTTCTCATTACACCATCAATCTGCTTCAGCAATCTCAATCACTCATTCCCTCTTTCAATCCATCAATCTTTCTTTTAATCCCTCAATCCATCATCTGTCCTTCGATCCATTTGTTCATCCGTCCCTCACCATTCCGACTCCACACTCTTTTATTCATGGCCCAATCAACCATCTATCTGTTCATCAGTCGGTCCATCCCATACTCCTCAGTCTCCAAGTGACTGACCACCAACCTCCATCGAAACCCGTACGCACCAACAAATCCCTCACCGTTAGAAACAAGTAATCCTCAGGGGCCAGTCAAATTACCTTCCCACATTTATCCTTCCCTGCACTTCCAATTCGTCACATGGGACAATGGTTCTCGCAGACACAAAGTACAGCACAATGGACATTTGCATGCGCAAAGGAGTGGCAAGATCACTGGTAACTGCCGAGCCATTTGAGTGTTTGTGCGTGTGGGGGAGCGGCGAGGGCACACATCTCCGCCTGAACATCACGACTAGGGGTTTTTCCACAGCTCCATTGCGGGACCCACCCCTTCAGATGTGAACCAATGGTAAACATCCTCGTGGGGTTGAAAGATGCTCGTCTGAACTTTGCTCCCTCGAAGCCACACCCGGCATGGCACATATAAAGCCTAGGACATGGCTAGATTCGAGGCTGCTAGGTGTGTGCCAAGGACATGCCAGGAATAAATCTGCCTGCTCGAGGGATTGCCTGTTGGGACGAACTGAGCTAGATCTAGGACGAATAGCGCTTGGTCCAGGAGGAACGGCGGTGGGTCCAGGACATGCCAGGCTGGGTCCAGAGCAAAGCGAGTAGAAAGTGTGGAGAGGGTGCAGTGACGTCGTGAGGTGCAGTGCTGCACAGCTGCACTTATACTCATGCTATCTTATTAATTTAGCCAATGTCCAACCCATAGTTTTGTTCGGTCGTAATAAGTAAATGGGTGAGCGTTGATGGCACGGTGTCCCAGTTGAGGCCATTAGGTCTCCAATAGGCGACACGACATTGAAGGCTTGAGGACCCTGTTACACGTAATTATCCCAACCGGCGTCCGCGGTTGCTCAACAACCCATCAGGGCGTGGAATTATCAGGGGCCTAGTGGCTTCAGGGTTAGAGTGTGAGCGCCAGGTCTGGTGACCACACCGTGACCCTCGTCCATAACAATTTTCTTGTGATGCTTTTGGGTAGGAAATATAGAATGTTTTTACATCAAGGGCCAGAACATGTATATGGACCAAAACAGCTTGCATTAAAATTTTTGCAGGGTGTATATAAGGAGAAGTTAGCCAAGATGGTGACATTGTTTTCTAAAAACGTATTTCACCCTCGAGTTGATAGATGATCAGTAACATGACCTACAGTCATGGCCAAAAATATTGGCACCCTTGCACTCTTTTCAAACAATGCCTTGGAAGAAGGTGCATGCAATATAAAAATCACTCATTCAACCAGTTTGAATGGAGAAAAGGAGTCATTCTGCTGTTTTGTGTCACTGTGTGTACCACAATGAGCATGGAGAAAAGAAAGAAAACCAGAGAATTATCTGAGGAGGTCAGACACGAGATTGTAGCCAAGCATGGACAATCTCAAGGCTACAAGTCCATTTCCAGAGACCTTGATGTTCCTGTGTTATCAGGAAGTTTAAGGCCCATGGTACTGTAGCTAACATCCTTGGATGTGGCAGGAAGAGAAAACTTGATTGAAGAGTGCAGCGAAGGATTGTTCGAATGGTGGAGAAAGCACCTCGATCAATTGCCAAACAGATTCAAGCTGACCTTCAGATGCAAGGTACGACAGTTTCAACTCGCACCATCCGTCACCAACTCAATGAAAGGGGGTTCGATGGTAGGAGACCCAGGAGGACACCACTGAAGGGAAAACCGGACTAGAGTTTGCCAAAACACACCTGAACAAGCCAAAAGCCTCCTTGGAGAATGTCCTGTGGACAGATGAGACCAAATTAGAGCTTTTTGGTAAAGCACATCATATCGATGTTTCCAGAAAACAAAATGAAGCTTTGTTTTTACTTCCCTACAGTCAAACATGGAGGAGGTTCAGTGATGTTGTCGGGTTGCTGTGATGCCTCTGGCACTGGGTGCCTTGAATGTGTGCATGGCATCATGAAATCAGGAGATTACCAAGGCATTTTGTAGAGCAATGTTCAACCCTGTGTCAGAAAGCTGGGTCTCCGTCGAAGGTATGGGTCTTGCAGCAGGACAATGACCCCAAACACACTTCAGAAAGCACCCAGGAATGGTTCAAGACAAAACACTTGACTGTTCTGAAGTGGCCAGCAATGAGTCCAGATCTAAATCTCATTGAACACCTCTGGGGAGATATGAAAACAGCAGTTGGGAGAAGGAACCCTTCAAATCTGGGAGAACTGGAGC
Organism: Myxine glutinosa; assembly: GCF_964187855.1. Lineage (NCBI taxonomy): Eukaryota > Metazoa > Chordata > Myxini > Myxiniformes > Myxinidae > Myxine > Myxine glutinosa. The sequence goes on from NC_136263.1 coordinate 16,359,766, forward strand.
AGTTTGCACAAGAAGAGTGGGACAAACTGCCAGTAAAGATGTGCAGGAAGCTCATTCATGGCTATAGGAAGCGCTTGACTGCGGTTATTTTGTCCAAAGTCTGAGCTAATAAATATTAAGTTGAGGGTGTCAATAATTTTGTCAATGCCATTTCTTTTTATTTTCTGATTTTAAAGGATATATTGAGTTCTGAATCAAACACAAAGGTTCTGAATATTAACAGTGAAATAAATAACTGTGGAGACCAAATACTTACGTAAATTTCAACTTATTTTTCGAGAAATATTTGTGAGTTATTTTAAAAAAGTGCAAGGGTGCCAATATTTTTGGCCACGACTGTATATGTATACATCAATGTATAGGTTGTGTTCGCACTATTTTAATTTTTTTTTTTTTTGAACAATTAGCAATTAGTAGCACATTTGAGAGGTCACGTTACTTTTGCCGATCTTACTGCATTATAACGTTTTAATGATCATTGTAACGTCCTATTAACAGTTATTTTCACATCTGATACCGTATTTGATGATCGGAGCTTACCATCTCACAATTATAATCGGTATCTGGGTTGAACTCCGAAAATTGTTGTTGAACTTGTTGAACTCCGAATTTCGGTTTTTTGTAAAGCAATGTATATATGGATGGAGCCTTGGATACAATGATAGGTGATGGCTCATGTGTTTATAAGTTGTGAATTGTGTGAAAATGACAGTTTAAAACCCATAGTAAGGTGCATCGTGGTAAAAAAAAGTATTTAAAAAAAAGTGTAAAATTTTTTTTTATTTTAATAAAGGTGTTTTTTTTTTTTTACGAAGACCACCCCCTGAATTAACTTCAAAAGCGGTGTATAAATTTACCCAAATAGCAAGTTTTCATGAATGCATTCAAAGATTCAGGCTGCTAAATTTCATGGTTCTGAAGTTATGGAGGAGACACACCGACACACTTTCTCTTTCATTATTATCGACGAGCAAACACCACCCATCCCTTCGCTGACGGGAATACTCATGGGGGTCAGGTGGGGAAGAAAGAGGGAGGACAGTGAGAGAGGTGGATGAGAGAGGGAGGGGGAGGGGGTAGCAATTCCGGCACATCTGACACCAAGTTTAACATCCATCTGAGGGACGCATTGATGACTCACACCGGGATGACATTTTATAGCTGGGTTGAGATTAGAACATCTGGGTTGAGGACACATCTGCAGTTTACTAGGACACCTTTAATTGGGATACATCTGCAGTTTACTATGAGACCTTTAATTGGGATACATCTGCAGTTTACTCGGCGACCTTTAATTTGGATACATCTGCAGTTTACTCGGAGACCTTTAATTAGGATACATCTGCAGTCTCCGAGGAGGCCTTTAATTGTGATACATCTGCAGTTTACCCGGAGACCTTTAATTGGGATACATCTTCAGTTTACTCGGAGACCTTTAATTGGGATACATCTGCAGTTTACTCGGAGACCTTTAATTTGGATACATCTGCAGTTTACTCAGACACCTTTAATTGGGATACATCTGCAGTTTACTCAGAGACCTTTAATTGGGATACATCTGCAGTTTACTCGGACACCTTTAATTGGGATATATCTGCAGTTTACTCAGACCTTTAATTGGGATACATCTGCAGTTTACTCGGAGACCTTTAATTGGGATACATCTGCAGCTTACTCGGACACCTTTAATTGGGATACATCTGTAGTTTAATCGGAGACCTTTAATTGGGATACATCTGCAGTTTACTCGCAGACCTTTAATTGGGATACATCTTCAGTTTACTCGGAGACCTTTAATTGGGATACATCTGCAGTTTATTCGGAGACCTTTAATTGGGATACATCTGCAGTTTACTCGGAGACCTTTAATTGGGATACATCTGCAGTTTACTCGGAGACCTTTAATTGGGATACATCTGCAGTTTACAAGGAGACGTTTAATTGGGATACATCTGCAGTTTACAAGGAGACCTTAAATTGGGATACCTCTACAGTTTACAAGGAGACCTTTAATTGGGATACATCTGCAGTTTACAAGGAGACCTTTAATTGGGATACATCTAGTCTACGAGGACCCCTTTAATTGGGATACATCTGCAGTCTATGAGGAGACCTTTAATTGGGATGCATCTACAGTCTACGAGGACACCTTTATTTGGGATACATCTGCAGTTTACTCGGAGACCTTTAATTGGGATACATCTGCAGTCCACGGGGAGACCTTCAATTGGGATACATCTGCACTCTACTAGGAGACATTTAATTGGGATACATCTGCAGTCTATGAGGAGACCTGTAATTGGGATACATCTGCACTCTACTAGGAGACCTTTAATTGGGATACATCTGCACTCTACTAGGAGACCTTTAATTGGGATACATCTGCAGTCTACTCGGAGACCTTTAATTGGGATACATCTGCAGTCTTCGAGGACACCTTTAATTGGGATACATCTGCAGTTTACTCGGAGGCCTTTAATTGGGATACACCTGCAGTTTACTCGGAGACCTTTAATTGGGATACATCTGCAGTCTTCGAGGAGACCTTTAATTGGGATACATCTGAAGTCCACGAGTACACCTTTAATTGGGATACATCTGCACTCTACTAGGAGACCTTTAATTGGGATACAATTGCATGTCTACTAGGAGACCTTTAATTGGGATACACCTGCACTCTACTCGGAGACCTTCAATTGGGATACACCTGCAGTGTACTAGGAGACCTTTAATTGGGATACATCTACTAGAAGACCTTTAATTGGGATACATCTGCAGTCTACGAGGACACCTTTAATTGGGATACATCTGCAGTTTACTAGGAGACATTTAATTGGGATACATCTATAGTTTACCAGGAGGCCTTTAATTGGGATGCACCTGCAGTTTACTCAGAGACCTTTAATTGGGATACATCTACAGTTTACTGGGAGGCCTTTAATTGGGATACACCTGCAGTTTACTCGGAGACCTTCAATTGGGATACATCTGCAGTTTACTAGGGGACCTTTAATTGGGATACATCTACAGTTTACTATGAGGCCTTTAATTGGGATACACCTGCAGTTTACTCGGAGGCCTTTATTTGGGATACACCTGCAGTTTACTCGGAGGCCTTTAATTGGGATACACCTGCAGTTTACTCGGAGGCCTTTAATTGGGATACACCTGCAGTTTACTCAGAGACCTTTAATTGGGATACATCTACAGTTTACTGGGAGGCCTTTAATTGGGATACATCTGCAGTTTACTCAGAGACCTTTAATTGGGATACATCTACAGTTTACTGGGAGGCCTTTAATTGGGATACATCTGCAGTCTATGAGGAGACCTTTAATTGGGATACACCTGCAGTTTACTCGGAGGCCTTTAATTGGGATACACCTGCAGTTTACTCGGAGGCCTTTATTTGGGATACACCTGCAGTTTACTCGGAGGCCTTTAATTGGGATACACCTGCAGTTTACTCGGAGGCCTTTAATTGGGATACACCTGCAGTTTACTGAGAGGCCTTTAATTGGGATACATCTGCAGTCTATGAGGAGACCTTTAATTGGGATACACTTGCAGTTTACTAGGAGGCCTTTAAGAAAAATGTATATTAAGAATTCGTTGGTTTCAGGTTAGGGTTTTTGGAGTTGGTGGAAGAGCTAACTGGATAGAAGAGTTTATGATCACAAACAATTATGATGATGAATGTGACGAGGATGTTATAAGCAACGGGTAGGGGTAGCTCGGGTATGAGGGGATGTCATTATTCATACAAGTTGAACATTGGGTTAAGATTCGGTTTGTCAGAGCTGGAGATGATAAATGTTGGAGGTAAGGTTTATTAATCATTTCATATATTACGCATCACGTGGCTGCTGGTTGCATCGTTGATGGCAGTGCCGCTGTGCCGCTGATGCAGTGCCCCCTGTTTCCAGTTGTCCGGTACTCATTTTGCTGACCTCAGAGAAATGGCCGGCTGAGTCAACCCTGCTGTTGTTATTTAACGGCACGACAGGGGCTCAAACTCAAGACCCAAAGATCTTAAGGCAGCCACCCTAAAAAGTAAGACGACAGGAAGAAAAGATTGACGGATGTAGTTTAACAAAGAAATGTAAGGTGCTGGGGATGAGTAAGAATAATGGAAATAGGGATTTATATAATGTATTGGAGTGACATTGTGACATGTAGTGGGCAGTCTTGGAGTGTGTGACATGTAGGAGGAGGATCTGGGGGACGAATGGAGGATAAATAGACAGGACAGTGCCAAGCAGAAACAGGTAAAGCTCATCGGGGGATAAATGATAAATCAAAAGAGGAAGCATTAACGCTGCACAGGAATGGAGTGAGGCCTCATGTGAAATTGTGTGGACAATTCATGTCATATCTGAGGACAGAGTTGCCATGGAGAGAGTTTAGCACAAAAGTCAGAGATGATTCTAGGTCTAGCTAAACTAAGCTAAGCTATGAAGAGTAGCTGGAGGAAACAGAACTTTATACATTATGAGGGGATTTAATAGAAATGTTCAAGATCATGAAGGGAATAAATTAAACAAGCATTCTGAGTATTGCGCTGTAATACATGTCCCCTACCGGCAGTGTGAATTATATAATTACCAACTCACGGTCTGAGGTAACCCGGCTAAAAATTATCCGATTTGCACGAAATAAAGTTTATGAATGGTTGCACAGACCCCTACTTCTCACTAAAAGTGGAAACAGAATGTAAATTGCAGTTAAAACAAGGAATATTAACAGCTTTGACTTACCGCACTCCAAATTATAATCTGGAAAACTGTTGGGGAAATTCCCAAAGTTCAAAGTGCCATAACTTTGTCAAAAATGATCGAAACGTCGTGAAGTTCGAACTTTATCTGTAACTTATCATGAGGAAACCATGTACCAAGTTTGAAATCATTACCATTAAGAGTTTAGAAAAAAAAGTCCGGAAAACTGTTCTTTGCGTGACAGACTGACAGACTGATGGACTGACACAGACGGACTGACAGATGGAGGGACGGCGTGCAAACCCAAAGTCCCCTCTGGTGTACACCGGTAGGGGACTAATAAATGCACTATAGTATGGCCAGGTTCACACAGCCTCAGGAGTAAAGGAGATTTAGGACTGCACTTGTAAAATCGAAAAACAGGGCGAAGCAATTGGTTCACTTTGGGGCTGTCCGTCGACAAACTTCAGTGTATGATCGAGGAACAACTTGTGTGTGTGTGGGGATGTGTGTGTGTGTGGGGATGTGTGTGTGTGGGGATGTGTGTGTGGGGATGTGTGTGGGGGGATGTGTGTGGGGGGATGTGTGTGTGGGGATGTGTCTTGGGGGTGGGTGGGGAGGGGGATGTGCGTTTGTGTGGATATGTGTCTGCATGTGGGGGGAGGGGTGTGGGGGGGTGTGTGTGTGTGTGTGTTGGGGTGGGGGGATGTGTGTGTGTGTGTGTGTGTGTGTATGGGGGGGGATGTGTGTGTGTGTGTGTGTGGGGGGGGGGGGGGATGTGTGTGTGTGTGGGGGGGGGGGGGGGGGAGAAGGGATGTGTGTGTGTGTGTGTGGGGGGGGGGGTTGGTGTGTGTGTGTGTATGTGGATATGTGTGTGTGTGTGTGTGTGTGTGTGTGTGTGTGTGTGTGTGGGGGAGGGGGGGGATGTGTGTGTGCGTATGGGGGGGATGTCTGTGTGTGGGGGAAGTGTGGGGGGGAGGGATGTGTGTGTGTGGGTGTGTTAGGGGTGGGGGCATGGGGGGATGTGTGTGTGTGTGGGGGTGTGTGTGTGTGGGGGGGGGGGGGGGGGTCTCGGGATGTGTGTGTTTGTGTGTGTGTTTGTGTGGTGTATGCATGTGGGGATGTGCTTGTGTGTGTGTATGTGTGGATGTGTGGATGTGTGGATGTGTGTGTGGGTGTGGGGGGAGGATATGTGTGTGTGTGTGGGGGGGTTCAGGTGTGCGTGTGGAGGAGGGGGGGGGGGGTTGGATGTGTGTGTGTGTGTGTGTGTGTGTGTGTGGAGGGGTGTGTGTGTGTGTGTGGAGGGGTGTGTGTGTGTGTATGGGTGTGCATGTGGGGGAGGGGTGTGGGGGTGTTTGTGTGTGGATGTGGGTGGGTGGGGGTATGGGGGGATGTGTGTGTGTGTGTGTGTGTGTGTGTGTGTGTGTGTGTGTGTGTGTGTGTGTATCGGGGTTGTATCCAAGGGGGTTGTGTCAAAGCATGTCCAATGAAATTGGGGTTGTATCAAAAGTGTGGTTGTATCAAAAGTGTGGTTGTATCAAAAGTGTGGTTGTATCAAAAGTGTGGTTGTATCAAAAGTGTGGTTGTATCAAAAGTGGGGTTGTATCAAGAAGTGGGGTTGTATCAAAAGTGGGGTTGTATCAAAAGTGGGGTTGTATCAAAAGTGGGGTTGTATCAAAAGTGGGGTTGTATCAAAAGTGGGGTTGTATCAAAAGTGGGGTTGTATCAAAAGTGGGGTTGTATCAAAAGTTGGGTTGTATCAAAAGTGGGGTTGTATCAAAAGTTGGGTTGTATCAAAAGTTGGGTTGTATCAAAAGTTGGGTTGTATCAAAAGTTGGGTTGTATCAAAAGTGGGGTTGTATCAAAAGTTGGGTTGTATCAAAAGTTGGGTTGTATCAAAAGTGGGGTTGTATCAAAAGTGGGGTTGTATCAAAAGTTGGGTTGTATCAAAAGTGGGGTTGTATCAAAAGTTGGGTTGTATCAAAAGTGGGGTTGTATCAAAAGTTGGGTTGTATCAAAAGTGGGGTTGTATCAAAAGTGGGGTTGTATCAAAAGTGGGGTTGTATCAAAAGTGGGGTTGTATCAAAAGTGGGGTTGTATCAAAAGTTGGGTTGTATCAAAAGTGGGGTTGTATCAAAAGTGGGGTTGTATCAAAAGTGGGGTTGTATCAAAAGTTGGGTTGTATCAAAAGTGGGGTTGTATCAAAAGTGGGGTTGTATCAAAAGTGGGGTTGTATCAAAAGTTGGGTTGTATCAAAAGTGGGGTTGTATCAAAAGTTGGGTTGTATCAAAAGTGGGGTTGTATCAAAAGTTGGGTTGTATCAAAAGTGGGGTTGTATCAAAAGTGGGGTTGTATCAAAAGTGGGGTTGTATCAAAAGTGGGTGCGAGTAAACCGGTCATCACTGCCAGCAGTTTTAAAGTGGCAGTTCTAGTTTCAATTTAATGTTACATTTTGAGCACGAATCATGAAATGAAAGTGTTGTTCAACAGTACTTTGGCTCTGAATTCGTCCCGTTCGCGCATGCGCAGAGCGGTGCGTGCGAGATATTTTTCAGATATCAAACATTGAAAATCATTCCAAACAGGAAACGTAGTGTATATAAGGATGTTGTAATAGATACATACAACAGGCACGAATAACTAATGTAACATGTTAAATAGTGTGATGTAATAGACGCTGCATCAATGGCGGTACACTTTCGTGTTTTTTGTTTTTTTTACCGGCAAACTTTAAAATCTTCATTTTATTTCCTCTTAACTATGTACTTGCACACTATAGAACACAAATCACCTTTTTGGTACCGTCAAGTCAAAAACCTTCCGTTTCGCAGTACGTAGTATTTGAACAAAATATTACAGCATTTTACATCATCTTGACCAATCAAATTTGCTTCTCGCAGACACCATCCATGTCCTTTTTTCTACAGACTGCATGGGGTAATGTGTTCTATGAACTCAGTTAATACGTGCAATGGTCTCGCTGGAAATGTAGGGGCAGCAATAAATTATAATAAATGGATTCAAACTGGAATTTGATGGGTACCTAGATGCATTAGCTATGGAAAGGTACAAATGTTTACTGTGTCGCGGCTACCGCTGGGTTTTCACAATCGCCTTGCACCTATCAAGGACGCGGAGCGATCACCATGCCGGGCTCGTCCAGGACGCCCGGGCAGGCCCGCGCTCAACTTGCCAGGCCTCGGTCGGGACGCCCGGGCATGCCCGGGCAGGCTCGCCCTCAACTTGCCAGGCCGCAGCCAGGACGCTGGGCCACGCCCCCTCTCGCCTTTCCTGGGCAAACGCTCCGGGATAATATGTATATATATTGCTGCCCGATAAACGGGCTTTTCAGAGTGCCTGAGTGTTTGGTTTGATTAAAGCAACTCGGATGAATTCCAGCTTTTTGTCGCGTCCATTCTTCCGATCGACGTGGGAGCCCCAGCTCCTTCAACTGGAAAGACTGGCAGGTAACTTTGGTATGGATGAGTGATTGTATACACGTGTAGTGATGGTGATTTCGGTGAGAGAAATGTATTGAAAAATAAAATAAATAATAAACCCTGGTGACAGGTGATTTCCTTCCACACCCCTCACCCCCAAAACCCACCCAAACCAGTGAAATAAAGTAAACTAGGTCACTCGGTAGAGCACATACCTCCGCGAGGCTGAACAGTTTATGTTTTGTATCCACTAATAGGCCGGATCTGGAGTCGGACCTGAACTAAAATCTAATCGGCTTGTTCTCGTCACCTAACTAACTCATCCACCTAGTTTAGTCATAACTCGTCCATAACTTTTTAAAATATTTTATATAATTATTATCGCTTTTCGCCCGATTTCTCAATGGTGAAGAATCACTTAAAAATTAAATAATTCTCGAATCCGAATCCACATTCAGATCTTCACCAACATCGAATCGATTAGTCCTTGTCAGACGCCCAACCGGTCCACCAAGTTTCGTCCAAAACCTTTTGAGATATCCTGCAATGTAACGTGTTTGGCCCTATCTCCCAATGGTGAAGAATCACTTTTAAAATTCTACAAGCCGGATCCGAATCTGGATCTTCACCAAAATCTATTCATTTAATCTGCGTCACATACGCTACCTCTCTGCCAAATTTCGTCCGAATCTGTCCACAACTTTTTGAGATATCTTGTTCACAGACAGACAGGGGTGAAAACAACCTCCATCCACCTTTGGTGGCGGAGGTAATAAACCGCTAGATTAAATCATTGGTGTGTGGATAAATCACAGGTAGGATGTACCAAAATGGCTTTTTTGGAGGAATCCCGACATCTGTGAAGTACGGTTTACTTATAGAACTGAGCAAAGATCTACTGTACTCTATGTAACCCACAAATGTTGGGGTAATAACATGGCCCTTCCTGCCGCCACCGTGGCATTTTTCGTAGTGAACTTTTGAAACTCGACCCTGCTGTTTGACACGAAACTGAAAGGGAGAAGCCCTGATTGTGCTCATTTACCAAGCAGCTAGCTAGCGCTTGCCAAGCCAGCCGTTCCTTAACGGTTTTGAATGGAGTGCTTGCTCAAATGCTTAAACCGCTTGGCGATCTCTCCACAAGAAACTTGGTAAATTAACACACACCCAATGTTCTTGAGACTCAACCATAGATCAACTGTAACCTACATACCCCAAAGAGGAATGACCCTTCTTGTCGCTCCTGTAGTGACCGGGTGTACTAGTAATCAAAATGTACAACACTCCACCATTTTGTGGTTCATCTTTATTATATCTTTTTCATGAATAAAAGTATTCCTTAACTACATGAAAAACATTGTGCAAAATTAAAACGAACATGCGTTGTGTTTGCATCCGCCAATCACGGCCTTGTGTTCTTTAACCGACAAAGCATTGAGTGTGGTCGCATTTAACCCGCCACGTACCAGCAGCCAAAGCCCAGCGCAAGGTTAAAGTGAAAGCTTTCCCAAAGCTGGAATGGGCAAAGCAATGCAAATACTGCCAAAAAACAAAAGTAAAGTAAAACAAAATAAAAGGCATGTTTTTAAAAGGGTGACAAAGTATGTGCATGTGCTCGGGAAAATGGGGAACTGGAGTAAGAATTTTAAAAAGCAGGAATTGTGTTCTGTGCACTTCCGGTCGCATTAGAAAACAGGCATGGGTAAAATAATTCAAACTTGTTTGCAACCTCTTAAATGACAATTCAAACGTTAAAATCCCTACCACCCCCACCACAAAAATTGTCAAAAAACAAAAACACACGAAGGCTCTAAAAGCAAAACAAAGGAAACAAAAATTAAATTAAAAGTAAGAACCGTTGGGAAGGCCAAAGCCGTTTTAGAGGATGGGGAGAGGGGTTGGGTGTAAGATATTAAAAACAGCAAATTGACACATTTAAGGTTCATGTAGTAGTAAAGAGATATTTAAATGCAAGGCATATGATGGCAAATCAAAACGGTGATCAACCGCTGCTCGTGAGCAAATCCAAAATGGTGACAAAACCCACGGCGTACCACTTTAGACTCCATCAACGTTCCGTTCTCCACATTCTGACTCGTACGTTCCGTCCTCATCAATTGCTATTGTTCTACGGAACAAATAGCCATTTAATTAGAGTGAAGATTTGATTTTCTTCATTTTCATTTATTTATTTTTCCCCTTTCTTGCATAGATATTATCGTTGCATGCAAATCAGCCTACACAAAAGGGTGGATTAGATGTTGCATTTGGAGTTCAGATTTTGTTGTACGGCGTGTGTCGGGAATTGCAAGGCATCGGTCGTGGTAGTTTGTTTGCGTGGACGGCACGCTTAGCGACCCAGCCAATGCAATTGCGGACGAAGAGCAAGAGGTCAAGCAAGGTGGGATGACCCAATTATTGGCATAAGAGAAAAGATCAACCAATCGGTAGTGATTGCACCGAGTCGATGCAATATATTTGAATCGAAAGGTGCGTGTGGTTGCGTCGACCGTTTTTGAAATCTACCGACAAGATGCACCCACCCTTCCCCGGTCAAATAAATGCTTTTCCTCAAAATCCCCTTATATGGGGTGAGGCCGGCTGGTACCAACCTGCTGCTCCACCCTATCCACAACATTCCTTCACCACCCTCTACAACCAGCCATATCTCTTCACTCTCCATCCGCATCCACCTTTCTGACATCCATCTTCACACATCCCTCCTCTCCAGTCATCTCAACCACGATTGACAGCTTTTTGTCCTGCCTCTCTCTTCCAACACATTGGCTCTCTTCCTCCATCCACACCAGGTGACCTGCTCACCTCAACCAGCTTTTTACCAATCTTCCCGTCAAGCTCGTCCGCACATCGATCTCTTCTCTCACTTCGTCCATCTTCACACAGTTGTTCCCCAGGTAAAATATCTTTCAAATAAATCCATCAACAAACTTTCCCGATCGCAGTCTTTTACTAGAAAAACATAACTTGAACATGATCCCAAAACAAAACACAAAAAAGTGTGAGGCAAGAATGCTTAAAAAGATCGAGGTTAAGGAAAATTAAAACAATTGGAACGGCTCCAACCGTGTGGTTATCAGTCTCCTTAGTTAGAGCAATAAGAGCAATCAGAGCAAAGTTAATACTAGCAAGGAAAACCCCCAAAAAAACAAAAAAAAACATCCCTAAAAGAAACACAAATAGCCATGACATGCTGCAAAGATATGGAAAAAACCTGATTGAAAAATATGGTCCATGGTGACAAGCAGCAAGCTGCTGTAGAAAGTAGAGAAATTCAAAATTAGGACCACGGCATCAAAAAGGGGGTTTAGCAAGCAGTCTACACGACATCGCGACCTTTGAACTCGCTGAGAGCCTGGACGGGTGAGATGTGCTTCTTCTGAGATCCACGGCGGACGTGTTTTAACTCTTCCTCGGGCCGCTCGCGCTTCACAAGCGGTTTCTTCTCGGGGGCCTTCATCTTCCAAGAGACGACAGGCGAATTGAGCGTGCTCTGCGCCTTGTGGTACTTTGTCGTGGCTACGTAGGAGGCCTTCACTGTAAGCACTACGGCGTTCATGAGGTTCTTAGCGGACTGGATGAGCGAGGTTGCACTGTCGAGCTGCAGGGAGGGGCAGGAGAGTGGGGAACGGTGTGGTGCGAAATGGAGGGGGAGAGGATGGTAAACAAAGCGTATATTCTGTCGGTATCAATAAATTTCTTGGTCAGATTCACCGACGCTCAAAACGTGACATTTATAAAGAACAAGCAACAAGGCGGGTTTAGTGGATGGCTGGCATACGATTGAAAAATCGATTTTTGCAAAAGCACAGTGGCAGCAAACAAAGCTTGACAAACATATTGAGATTAATTTACGAACAAATTCACCCCTGTGTAGCATTTTGATACGTTACATTTTTAAAGCTACAAAAAGAAAGAAAGAAGGGAAACAAGGATATAAAAAGAAAATCAATCATTATTTAGACCGTTAACAAGCCCAAAGTCCAAAGAAAAGAAATATAAAATAAAAAGGGGTCAAAGGGCACCAAACTAGTCAAGCACAGATGGCAGACATTCCAACATGGCACGGCCAGAAACCAGGTTGTTTCAAATGATGCAACATGGTAGTTTAAGACATTGAAGCTGCATGAGCAATGATTTCATGAAAGGCCTTGAAATTATGAAAAACAAAACGCAGAATGTTTTTTTTATCCTTTGGGTAAAGTAGACAAGCACCTTCCCTGGGCAAAACACACACATACATATATACATACACACAAAGGTGGATACAGCGAGACCTGGGAGGGTTCCTTTCCACCTTCTGAAGCCCGCATTTGGAGGTAACAACCAACGACACAGTATGGGTGCAAAAGTATGAGCCACTTAAATCAATGTCAAGCTTTCTCGAATCAGTTTCACACACAAATTTGTCATAATATTGAAGACGAGCAGGGAGGGACCAATGGAAATTAATAGTGTAAAATATGAGCAAGTCCTCAACTCACCCCACCCCTCTCCCTCCCCAACCCTTTTCCTCCCTCAACCTCTTACAAACTCCAAGCCCTCAACGTTTACCTCCCAACCCCAAGGCATCAATCCTCTCCCCACTCACAGCCTTCAAAAGAAATCCCTCATCTGTCACGATCGCCTGTGCAATTCACAAACCCACGAGATATGCAGAAAAGATATGTGCCATGAGGAGGTCATGGCACGTCATGGTCGCCTGTCCAACTCACAATCCCGTGACATATGAGAAAAACGGAATAGATGTAATGTGACCATGAGCAGATCATGGCCCATCATGGTCGCCTGTCCAACTCACAATCACATGATATATGCATAAAAGATATGTGACCATGAACAGGTCGCAGGTTGCTCATGGTCGCCTGTACAACTTACAATCACGCAAGATATGCAGAAAAGATATGTGACCATGAGCAGGTCGCAGGTTGCTCATGGTCGCCTGGACAACTCACAATCACGCGAGATATGCAGAAAAGATATGTGACCATGAGCAGGTCGCAGGTTGCTCATGGTCGCCTGGACAACTCACAATCACGCGAGATATGCAGAAAAGATATGTGACCATGAGCAGGTCGCAGGTTGCTCATGGTCTCCTGTCCAACTCACAATACCGCGAGATATGCAAAAAAGATATGTGCCATGAGCAGGTCATGGCCCGTCATGGTCGCCTGTCTAACTCATAATCCCGCTAGATATGTGGAAACGATCTGTGACAATAAACGACCTAAAACCAATTATCTTCTTCCTAATGCATGGATAGACATCTTTAAAAAACTTTTTTAAATGACATGGGAGCATGTCCCTGTTTGAGACCATGTCAATCCCCTCTGCCCTTCAAGCCTTCTCCAGCTTCATTGAAAATGACACCAAGGAGAACAACCACACAAACAAAGCTTTGTTGCAGTTGTTCTACAACAAAGCAACAAAGCTCTTTGTAGACAATGCCCCCCTGCCCATCCTGTGCAGATGCAAGACTGCTGAAATAAATTCAGGCGCGTCGAGAGCCAGCACGGGCCCCGAGGCAAACAACCTCGGGACCCCAACCCCACCTTTTCTCTCTTTTATATATTTTTAAGGGACTTTCTTAAATGAAAAACAAAAAACTTTCAAAAACAAATGGTCACTCTTATTTAGCTGCACGGTCGAAAATAAAGGAGATAACGGGACATTTGGACCCATCGAGTCAATTCGCAACCTCGGCTGTTGAACACTATTTCTCCATAAGATTGGCAAAAAAATAATGTGCGAAGATGGTTAATAATTTTTTTTGAACAAAGAGGATACAAACCCATTTCTTTGTAACGCACATTTCTAGTTAATACCCGTTTTTTGTAAAGTTTGAAACTGCACCATTAACAGCGGTAAATGTTGCTTTGTTTCAGGCTCGAAAGCAAAATCAGCTTCTGGGTTTAAATGTAACGATGAGGAAACGAGGATGAGCCAATGAGGGGTTTCACTGTACTGGGTAAAAAAATTTTTACAGGTAAGGCTCGGGCCCCTCAACGGACCCTGGCCCCCGAGGCAAAAGACCTCCTCCTGACCCCCCCCCCCCCCCGACCCCTCTTGATACACCCTGGCGATAATACAACATATTTTGTCACCCGATAGACCACCCTCCATGCAGAAATTAAGTACGTAGTCTTGACACACCAACTGTCATCCAAGCTTTAGGATTTGACTTCCATATGACAGGAAGCTTTGGCTCGAGGTAGCCATGAACTCATGGGTTTACCGAGTAGTACATTAGAAGTTTCATTTACGGAAAACTTTCAACAATCTTTATGCACAGTAGATGCAGTGATTCCATGTATACATGCAATTTGCATTGTTCCTTCATCACACCGATTTCTTTTTAAGAATGTCCAACTGCACTGCGAAAGTTACACTCGGTCGTTGCTTCGTGATACGAGGTGTGCTTGGCAAAACAATCTGTCTCTTCGCACTCATTATACATGACATGGGGTTAAACAGCTAATCCTCACAGCTCGGTTTATAGAGAAATATGCAATGCAAATTGCGTACATTCCGCTTTACACAACGGACGCTCTTGTTCATAGACTGATTAACCTCCACCATGCAGGTGCGGAGTGATATTGCACATGCACAGTGGAGTGAAAATACGTCTGCTAATTAGCCGGAAGTAATTTGTATATACAGTCACTTGAAAAAGTAAGAACACCCCGTGTAAAGTTTTGACAATTTCAACATATTTCATCATACAGCTATTTGATATTCATTTCAACAATATTGAAAGATAAAGGTGATATAATATAACAAATATCATGAAGCATTTACATTTTGTAGTCCATTGTATAATTTAAATAAACATAAATGCAAATTTCGCATGTGGAAAAAGTAAGTACACCCCAACATTTATCACTACTTCAAATACCTAAAATTAGAATCAGGTGCACCAGCTCAGGTGCAAATGATTAGAACATCGTTAGAGAGGATCTTGGAGGAACCTGTCTGATTTAAACCTCAGACATTTAGTTTGGTTTGTTCTTTGTTGTTGAAGTGTGCGGCATCACCATGCCTAGATCAAAAGAGCTCTCTGAGGCCTTCAGAAAGAAGGTTAGAGATGCCTACGAGTCTGGGAAGGGATTTAAAAAGATCTCCAAACAATTTGAAATCAATCATTCGACTGTCCAGAAGATCATCTACAAGTGGAGAAGATTCCAAACAACTGCCAACTTGTTCAGGCCAGGCCGCCCCAGCAAGTTCAGCCCGAGAGCAGACCGCAAGATGCTGAAAGAAGTCTCTAAGAACCCAAGAATGTCATCACGGGACCTACAGGTAGCTCTTGCCACTGTTGATGTCAAAGTGCACGAGTCTACTATGAGAAAGAGGCTGCACAAATTTGATCTACATGGGAGGTGTGCCAGGAGGAAACCTTTGCTGTCCAGAAAGAACATGAGGGCAAGACTAAAGTTTGCCAATGAACACCTCGGCAAAGACCAGCACTTCTGGAACAATGTGCTCTGGACAGATGAGTCAAAGGTAGAGCTATTTGGCCACAGTACCAGAAGACATGTTTGGCGAAAACCAAAGACAGCATTTGACCACAAGAACCTGATACCAACTGCAAAGCATGGTGGTGGAAATATTATGGTTTGGGGCAGCTTTGCTGCATCAGTGCCTGGGCAGCTCACCATCATAGATTCCACTATGAATTCTTCATTGTACCAGAGGGTGCTTGAGGATAATGTGAGGCCATCTGTCGGAGAGTTGAAGCTCAACCGAAGGTGGACCTTGCAACATGACAATGACCCTAAACATACGAGTAAATCCACCAAGGAATGGCTGAAGAGAAAGAAATGGAGGGTTCTCGAATGGCCAAGTCAAAGCCCAGATCTAAATCCCATCGAGATGTTGTGGGGGGATTTGAAATGAGCTGTGCATGCAAGAAACCCCTCAAACATCGCACAGCTGAAAGAATTCTACATGGAGGAGTGGGCAAAAATTGTCTCGATGTCAGAGACTGGTAGACAGTTATAAGAAATGCCTACTTGAGGTTGTTTCTGCCAAAGGGGCAAAACCACCTATGAGAGCCAAGGGTGTACTTACTTTTTCCACATGCGAAATTTGCATTTCTGTTGATTTAAATTATACAATGGACTACAAAATGTAAATGTTTTATGATATTTGTTATATTATATCACCTTTATCTATCAATATTGTTGAAATAAAGATCAAATAGCTGTATGTTGAAATATGTTGAAAAAGTCAAAACTTTACATGGGGTGTACTTACTTTTTCACGTGACTGTACATATATATATATACATATATATATATATATATATATATATATATATATATATATATATATATATATATATATATATATATATATATATATATATATATATATATATATATATATGAATGAATGAATGAATGAATGAATGAATGATCGTTTTAAGGCCATTTTCCCCGGTGGAGCGGGGGTTAGCCTTGCGGGCCCCATGACAATCATGGTTCCCTGTTTGAGGCAATGTTTTTATGGCCGGATGCCCTTCCTGACGCCAACCCTTGGTCGCCTCTTACGATGCGCAGGGATACGGTGTACCTATTCTAAATCGGGGTACACACCGTGATCATTCATCCCAGCAAGCTGGTACTCAATTTGCCGACCTCGGAAGGATGACAGGCTGAGTCAACCCCCCTGGGGTTAATTCAGCGATCGATCAGGATTCGAACCCAGGATCCTAGGATCCCAAGCCGGCACCCTAACCGCTAAGCCAACAACAGGCTGTATATATACTGTATGTATATATACAGACTTGGCATTTAATATGGAATATTTTTTTTGTGGGGGTGAACTTACTTTTCAAGATGTCTTAGAACCAAAAGTTCATTGGAATTATGTTGAAATTATTCTAGATTTTGTTAATGTGACCTTTAAAAGAAACAAAAACCACATTTGACATTTCGAAACAAATAAATTGATCCTTGAAAGTGATGTAAACTGATATCAAACTCAATTCACGGACAGTACTGTGTTAAACTTCTGTACGTTTTCCAGAAGTATCTCTTTATTTTGCACATTAGCCAAAAAATTTTTTAAACAAAAACAAAAGTTAAATTACGACTGGGATTACGGACAGTAAAATTACAGTTCAGTACTTCGTGTAACACGCACGAGCATTCAGGAGAGCACGTACACGTTGAGGCATGCTGTTCACGAGATTTGCCAAGGTTTGGACAGGAATCGCTTGCCATGCAGTGACAATAGCCTGCTGCAATTCACGCACAGAGGTCGGCTGCTGGTCCAAGCGGTCGATTTGACACGTTAATTCTGCCCACAAGGTCTCTATCGGATTCATATCCGGGGACATGGCAGGCCACTCCATATGCTCTACACCACGGTCAGCAAGAAAGTGTTGGATCATGCGAGCACGATGAGGCCGTGCATTGTCATCTTGGAAGACAAAGTTTCCTCGAAAGGCTGTACGAGCAAATGGAAGCAATGTTTCTTCCAGAATGGCCCTGTACTTGAACTGGTTCAGGTTTCCATTCAGAACAACCAGGTCAGTTTTGCCCCCTGCATGAAAAGCAGCCCAAACGGTCACCCCACCACCTCCAGCTTGGACTCTTGGCACTATACAATCTTTGTTGTAGGCTTCATGCACTTGTCTGCGCACTCGGACGCGGCGATCTTGACGATAGACCAGAAATCTAGACTCGTCACTGAAGATCACGTGATTCCAGGGTCCTGGCTGCCATTGACGGTGCTCTCTGGCCCACTGCAATCGGCGCTGGCGGTGTTGTCTGGTCAGGCGTGGCTTTCTCAGGGGACGCCTGGCACGAGAGCCTGCTTGAACCAGTCGTTGGTTGACTAGCCTTCTGGATACAGGCACATTTGTCAATTGCTGCCACTCAGCCCTAAGCCGATTAGCTGACTTGGTACGGCCATTGCAGACTAACCGGTGCAGCTGGCGATCATCCCTCCCTGTGGTTCTGCGGGGACGTCCTGGCCTCGGTATTGGAGTAGGGACACCCCTCTGAGCATTTCGTTTCAGGATCTTTGACACTTGACCTTGAGTGATGCCATACTGCCGAGCAATAGCACGCTGTTTCATGCCGTAATTTCGTAAAGCCACCACTCCATGACAAACAGCATTGTCGAGTTGACGAACCATCTCCAGAGGAAGCGGCAATAACTTTTGGAGACGTGCAGCAGTTGTTTTCCACCAATACAGAACGCAACAACCCTTGTATACCCGACTGTGAAGCCAATCATCAAATGCACCTGTCCGTACATTTTGCCACGCCACCTGTGATATAATCCTGTTGTTGACTTCTTGCTGCGACAGACAATCAGTGACATGGTTCTTTTAACAAACAAATCACCAAAGTGTAAAAGAAACTCACCAGATTGATATACTGAGTTAAGAAAGTAAACCCAAGTCAAGAAAAAAAAAAATATTCCATATTAAATGCCAAGTCTGTATATATATATATATATATATATATATATATATATATATATATATATATATATATATATCTCAGTTTGTGTGTGTGTGTGTGTGTGTGTGTGTGTGTGTGTGTGTGTGTGTGTGTGTGTGTGTGTGTGTAATGTTACCGATAGACTCCTAAACGGAGAGGCTCATGTGCTTGATATTTGGCATAGACATGGCCATTGAGCCTGGGAAGAACATGGCCTACCTAAAAAAAAAAATTTCATAATATTATTTTTACCATATTTTTACCTCAGCGCATTTCAGCGAGGAATATTATACACGGAATCTGAGCCGGTGGCAGAGCAGCGCGCTGATTCGCTCAGAGCGATCACGTGATGTTCCATCCCCGCCGCCAGACCATTGAACATAAAACACAGTTTGTGTGTGTGTAATGTTACCGATAGACTCCTAAATGGAGAGGCTCACGTACTATATATTTGACACAGACATGGCCATTGAGCCTGGGAAGGACATGGCCTACCTCAAAATATTTGACGAGATCCATATTTTTTATTCATATTTACCTCAGCGCATTTCAGCGAGGAACATTATACACGGAATCTGAGCCGGTGGCAGAGCAGTGCGCTGATTCGCTCAGAGCGATCACGTGATGTTCCATCCCCGCCGCCAGACCATTGAACATAAAACACAGTTTGTGTGTGTGTAATGTTACCGATAGACTCCTAAACGGAGAGGCTCACATACTTGATATTTGGCACAGACATGGCCATTGAGCCTGGGAAGGACATGGCCTACCTAAAAATATTTGACGAGATCCATATTTTTTATTCATATTTACCTCAGCGCATTTCAGCGAGGAACATTATACACGGATTCTCAGCATGTGCCAGAGCAGCTCGCTGATTCGCTCAGAGCGATCACGTGATGTTCCATCCTCGCCGCCAGACTATTGAATGGAAAATATATCGAATCAATGACCATTGCCATTCACACCACATAAGTGGAGATGCAGCTACCGGGCGCCATCTTGGTTGGCACTCGATGCTGGGCGATGGTGATTTCCGTCACACGTTTGCACGTAATTCAGAGCGATTGCGTTTTTTCACCTTTTGGTGTGATCGTGTTTTGTGTCGATTTTGTGCGATATGAATTAAACGTCTTTGAAACAGCTGTGAAACGTCTTTCCACAACCCTTCCGTAACCGATTGGATTAGTTTATTGCCGCTCAAAATGGCATTTTAACAGTTGTCTGGCTTTTAAAATCTGGGACACGTTCAAAACAAACGAGATCCGCGAAGCGAGTTGGTCGAGTCGTGCTAACCAAGATGGCGACACGGCGGCTACACTTTTCACGGAGTATGAGCATTCTATATATTTTCAATTCAGTGCGCCAGACTCGCTCACGTACTTGATTTGTGGCATAGACATGGCCATTGGGCCTTCACGGTGTAATTTGTGCGAGGCTTTTGTCCGAGTGAGCTTGAGTCGAGAGGGCGAATGTACGGGTTGAGAATGTACGGGTCTTCCTTCCCCCGCCCGGCAACGCCGGTACTGGAGGGCGTCACAGGATCGGTGAGTCTTCAAAATCCGCTTCGTGCTGTTGTCGCAAAGATGCTGGACGATGTCGCGATTGTTATGCTGGTCTCCTACCATGAGAACTGCAACGTCATTGTTGACTGGCCTTCCCCTTCCTCCCCTCCCCTTCCCTTCCCTCCCCCTCCCCCCTCTCCCACCCCCTACCCCCTCCCCTCCTCCCTCTCCCCCCTCCATCCTCCCCTTCCCTTCCCCTCCCCCCTCCGCTTCCCCTTCCCCCTCCACCCTACCCCCTCCCCCCCTTACACCCTTACCCTCCCCCTCCCCCACCTCCCCGCTCCCCTCACATATATATATATATATATATATATATATATATATATATATAAATTGAGACATTAAACTGCGTAAATTTCAATAAAAACTGGAAAACTTGAGGCGTTCTAAAACTTTTGACGGGTAGTGCGTGCACGCGCGCGCGCACGCACGCACGCACACACACACACACACACACACACACACACACACACACACACACACACACACACACACACACACACACACACACACACACACACACACACACACACACACACACACAGTACTTGCAGCAAGTGACCGGCTCTTTTGACATTCCAGCTGCAAAGTGTGTTCATTATAAAAAGTGAGGTTTTGGAACGACTTCCTGCTCTCCCATCTGGATGCTGTTATCTTGGAGGTAAAAGGTGCTCCATGCATTATGCATGGCTATTCAAATACGTTCAACCGCTGACCGCCCCCACATAACCCCCTCCCCTCACTCTCCACCCCAAGGACGAGAAAACTTTTGGGAGAGTTGAAATTAAGTTAGGGAAACTCATCAGCAGAAGCCAGAGGTGCCGTAGCAATGTACCCAAAATTAAAATAAACCTGCCCAGAATTTGCTTAAACGAGAAATGTGGGGACGTTGTCAGGGTCTTTGAGTATTTTCTTCACTTTTTACCATCCGGCATTTGGCAGACACACCAAAAAAAAGGAAATCGGTTGAAGGGATTTTTGTTTTCCGTTTCAATGGTAAACAACGAGCGACAGCCACATGACAGCTGAACAATGCAGTGAAGGAATGCAGCAAAGGAATAGTCACTCAAATGCGTTTCTTAAACAATGCATCTTTTGCAGTAGAATACACCTTACTATGGCATCAAGTGGGCAAACAGTAGCACTTCAGATTGTCAGGAGTGCTAAAGCATCAGGACAATTAGCTCTCGCTGTCAGGTCGAGGATGTCGCAAGCATCCTTTGTCGCAATAAAGGAATCCTGTGCATGAATTTTGGCATGTATAGTGGAAACTGTGCTCGAAGAAGAAGAGGAGGAAGAAGAATATAACAAAATGGTTTTTAAGGGGTTGGGGAGGGAGTATGTAGGACCTGCCCTACACAGCTCCAAAGGTCGAATGGTTATAGCCCACGACCCCAAATGATATTCACCCCTCATCTTCGAACCCCACAGCCCAACTGGGCTGAAATTTGTGTCGGGGAACCAAAACAACCTTCCCTGCCAAATTTCAGGGAAAAGTAAAATTAGACGAGGTGGGTATGGGTGTTAACCACTGGTCCACTTAAGCCTCAAATTCCCCTATATGAGCCACGTGGTACTGGAATATGTACATCAATGCAGCAGGAGACCAATTACATCTCAACCAAGCAGGAAGACCATTTTGCCAGTCTGATACTTGGTACGTCAAAAAACATACGGCCGTTACGAGTTTATCTTCCCCTCATTGTACAACAACCACATCTTCTCCGTCTTTTTTTTTTTTTTTTTTTTTTCATCATCTTTAAGCCTTCTCTCTTGTTTACAAGCCGGCAGGAGACACTGCGCTCATCGTCGTGTAGGCCCAGACGCCACAAAAGTGGACAAGCAATTTACAATTTTCTCATCATCCCTTTGTATGACTCACGAGCACTTTAATTGCAACAAGTACAAAAAGTTTTAATTAAAACAAAAGCCGCGTCGATATTACACAATGCCTAGATGCAGCTGTGCCTATAACGTCGATGTTATAGGCACAGGACATTCCTATTGATTCGATTACTTGATGTTATTTTTGTGCAAAGTGAAAATATATCTCGGCAATTTCCCGTGTGTGGCGACGAATTTTTAATATATCTCGGCATTTTCCCGTCTGTTATTTCAGGCGGTGTATGACTGACCATGCCGCGATTAAAAAAATATATATCTCGGCAATTTCCCGTATGTGGCGACACGTGAACGAAGCTATGCTCCTCTCTCCACATTATTGTGACGACGTATGAATTAAATATTTCATCGTGACGATTGTCATCAAATGGACGAATTTTTAATATATCTCGGCATTTTCCCGTCTGTTATTTCGGGCGGTGTATGACTGAGCATGCCGCGATTTAAACAAAATATATATATCTCGGCATTTTCCCATCTGTTATTTCGGGCGGTGTATGCCTGACCATGCCGCGATTTAAAAAAAAAAAAATCTCAATGGACTTGAAGTTACAGGCCTTTGAGAATTCATTTCGTTCGGTAAAGGGCAACTTTCATCGGATTTTCTTCCCGTTTTTTTTCAACCGAGTCTAAAACTATGTTAGCGACTGTGAAAAATGAAATGATATATCGAATTTGATTTGAAATTAAACTGTGTGAGAGAGGAAGACACCACGGGCCTACAAAACAGGCCTCAAAGCTATGTGAGTTAATAAAATGGTGGATATTTGTTTATATGAAGCCTCTCCCAAAATGGGTGGAGCTATGGTTCCCAGAATGGGTGGAGCTTTGAGGTTTTGTCTTCTCTGCAAGAACAACAACAAGAAGAAGAAGAACAAGAAGAAGAACAACAAGCAGAAGAAGAACAACAACAGCAGAGGGCACTCTATGAGCAGCGTCTGCGACGCGGCTAAAAATATAAATAACGTCTCGAGCAATCAGCTGTATTTCAGCAGGAAGAACTAGACACAATTTGAAGTCGCGACGTCGACCGATATGCCTCCGCTCACATCAAGTCTTTGCTTACTCCAAAACCTCAAAACCGAACTTTGACCAAAAAACCTCAAAATCATTTGACCTCAATATATTATAATCTGCACATATGTATCATGGTACATGTACTTGGTTTAGTTCAAATCCATAAATCAACTAGAACGGCACTCAGTAGAGAGCATGCGTCTGCCTGGTTGGCCATAATCACTCAAAATTTAAATAATTCTCATATACAACAACAACAACAACAACAACAACAACATGCATTTTAAAGGCCATTTTCCCTGCTAGAGCAGGGGTTAGCCTTGCGGGCCCCATGACAATCTTCTCCATTTTGCCCTATTTTCTGCATCTCCCCTTGTTAACCCCCTTGCCCGCATTTCTTCTTCGACCATCTTTAGCCAAGTCTTTCTCGGTCTTCCCCATCCTCTACTTCCTTCTACATTCATTTCCATCACTCTTCTCAACCAGTCACTTTCATCCTTCCTCAACACATGACCAAACCATCTCAACCTGTTCCTCTTCACAGCATCAATCACAGGCTCTATTCCCAACATCTTTCGCAATTCATCATTTGTCTTCCTCTCTCTCAACGATACTCCGCATATCCATCGAACCATTCGCATTTCCACCCTTTCCAACCTTCGTTGCTGCTCTACGTTCATTACCCATGTCTCGCTCCCATAAATCATAACACTTCTCACACATGCAGCAATTGCAGCATACACCTTTCCCTTCAGCTTCAACGACACTCCCCTCCCTCCTCATCAGCACGCCACTCAGTTCCCGAAACTTCTTCCATGCACATCTCACTCTAGCAACCGTTGCTGAATCTGATCCACCTTCTCCATTCAGCATGTCTCCAAGGTAACAAAATGTTTTCACACCTTCCAGCTTCACGCCGTCTCCAAGATCCAACTCAACATTTCCTCCATCTGCAGCTCCCTCTGTGCACACCTTACATTTGAATGTAGCTGCCACACTGGTTAATGACCCTCTCAGACCACTACATTTTTGATGAACCCACTCAGCGGCACCCTAACCCAATAAACCCAATAAATAATTCTCATATCAGAATCCATATTCAGATCTTCATCAAAATCGAATCGGTTCTTTCTTGTCACACACACAATCTGTCCAACAAGTTTCGTCCAAATCCATCCACAACTTTTTGAGATATCCTGCTATGTATCATTTTTGGCCCGATCTCCCAATGGTGAAGAATCACGTAAAAAATTCTAGTAGCCGGATCCGAATCCGAATCTTCACGAAAATCTAATAATTTCGTCCTTATGACACGCTACATCTCTGCCAAATTTCGTCCGAATCCGTCCACAACTTTGAGATATTTTGTTCACAGACAAACAGACAGGGGTGAAAACATAACCTCCATCCACCTTTGGTGGTGAAGGTAATAACATTTTAATCTGACATAAGCTCTGACCTTTAACCTCTTGATGCCGACATCTAATCAGTTCATTTTTGCATCATAATGTATACTTATACCAAGTTTGGTCAAAATCCATCACTGGTTCCCAATTTAGCACGGTAACAGAATTTTTACCTAAATGAACCTCTGACCTTTGACTTCTTGCCCCCATAGTCTACCTAGCTCATCTTTACATAATTAGACATACTTGTACCAAGTTTGACTTGGATCCCTTCAGCTGTTCTTACCTTATCACCGTAACGAAAAACCTATCTCGGATGCATGGACGGATGGACGGACAACCTGGAAACATAATGCCCCTGGTGACTTCATCAGCGGAGCCATAAAACAACAACAACATTGCTTCGCTTACAAGGCATGTGCTACAAAAGAAGCACAAAGAGAAAAGAAAAACAGACAAACAAAAAACGAAAAAGGAATAAATAACTTACTTTATTTCTTTCCAAAATCCCAATCTGCTTTAGACAAACAAGCAACCTAAACTGAGAAATACATTCCATAGGTTGCCATTCAATATTTCAAGCACAGTCCATTAAAATGCGTCCGACAACTTCGAGACGATCATCAAAAGACTGAACAGGCCACCGAGATGCAATGTTCCAGGAAGAGTCCATTTGGTACATGTGCAATGTTTTTTATCCTCCAAAGAGAACACAAATTGACTGACTTGAATATGGCCAGAAGAACGTCAGCACAATGTGAGCCGCAAATGGTTGGGCAGAGGATGAAAATTTCACGTGAACTGCGGGATAGACGCTCGAGTGCAAAAACAGGTCATCAAAACTCGAGATTGTTGAACGCTTGATACTTGATAAAGTCCTCGCACAACTTGTGACGGTCCTTGATACTTGTCCAACGCACGACGCACAACTTGATAAAGTTACTCAAAACTTTTTCAAACCCCACTCCCCTCCACCTTCCTTCCTCTCCGAGAAAGCCTATTCATTCAAAGGACCTCAAGTGTAATCTTCACCTGCTGCCAACAGCAAATGTGCTCGACGCTTAAAAAGGAGAAGCAGCTCCAGTTGAATAGCAGCTCCATGTTTTGTGCACATTCGCATGTGAATAGCCACATTTAGAGGGATTTCAGAGTGGGAAATAAAAGGAGGGCAGGGGAAAGGGTGGAAGGGGATTGATAAGAACTTGTTACTCCAGTCGAAGGCAAATAAACTTACCCCAGACACGACAAGCTCCCCGCTGATGTTCTGCACCTCTGCCTTCACTTTGCTGCAAATGTTCAACTGATGGCAATACAGCGCAATGCGTTGCAAATATGCCAAAAGGTCTTGCTTCGAAGAGGAGTCCGGGCACTTTAAAGGAGAGATTGCGAAAGTCATGCTGGGCCTTGGAATGCTCCTTCATTCAAAATATTTACTTATTTGGTGATTGAGTGCCCCTGGGAGGTGGGGTGTGAGGATTGAGTGCCCCGACAGAGGAGAGGGTGGGAATGTGGGGTGTGGGGAGTAGGGGGAGGGGAGGGGGATGGAGTGGGGCAGGGGATAGAGTGGGGGGGGGGAGCGGAGGGGGAGGCAGTGGGGAAGGAGTGAGTGCCATGGGGGTTAGTGTAACGGTGAAAGGGCTTGGGTGACAAGGGGGAGGGTAGGGGCAGTCAGTGCGAGGAGGGCAGCGCAGTTAGTGTGAGTGTGTGGGTGCTTAGACATGGGGTGCGTGGGGGGAGGGGGAGCATTCAGTGAGAGTTGAGGCAGTCAATGTGGGTGGCGGGAGAGGGTGGATCAACGTAGGTGAGGAGCGGTCGGCAAGAGTGGAGCCGGTCGGCGCGAGGGGGGCCGGTCGGCGCGAGGGGGGCCGGTCGGCGCGAGGGGGGCCAGTCGGCGCGAGGTGGGCCAGTCCGCGCGAGGGGGGCGATCACGGACAGTCGGCGCGGGGGACGATCCCGGACAGTCGGCGCGGGGGGGGGGGGGGAGGGGGGATCCCGGACAGTCGGCGTGAGAGGGGACCGTCAGCGCGATGGGGACCGTCAGCGCGAGGGGGACGGTCAGCGCGAGGCGGACCGTCAGCGCGAGGGGGACCGTCAGCGCGAGGGGGACCGTCAGCGCGAGGGGGACCGTCAGCGCGAGGGGGACCGTCAGCGCGAGGGGGACCGTCAGCGCGAGGGGGACCGTCAGCGTGAGGGGGGACCGTCAGCGCGAGGGGGACCGTCAGCGCGAGGGGGACCGTCAGCGCGAGGGGGACCGTCAGCGCGAGGGGGACCGTCAGCGCGAGGGGGACCGTCAGCGCGAGGGGGACCGTCAGCGCGAGGGGGACCGTCAGCGCGAGGGGGACCGTCAGCGCGAGGGGGACCGTCAGCGCGAGGGGGACCGTCAGCGCGAGGGGGACCGTCAGCGCGAGGGGGACCGTCAGCGCGAGGGGGACCGTCAGCGCGAGGGGGACCGTCAGCGCGAGGGGGACCGTCAGCGCGAGGGGGGACCGTCAGCGCGAGTGGGACCGTCAGCGCGAGTGGGACCGTCAGCGCGAGTGGGACCGTCAGCGCGAGTGGGACCGTCAGCGCGAGTGGGACCGTCAGCGCGAGTGGGACCGTCAGCGCGAGTGGGACCGTGTCAGCGCGAGGGGGACCGTCAGCGCGAGGGGGACCGTCAGCGCGAGGGGGACCGTCAGCGCGAGGGGGACCGTCAGCGCGAGGGGGACCGTCAGCGCGAGGGGGACCGTCAGCGCGAGGGGGACCGTCAGCGCGAGGGGGACCGTCAGCGCGAGGGGGACCGTCAGCGCGAGGGGGACCGTCAGCGCGAGGGGGACCGTCAGCGCGAGGGGGGACCGTCAGCGCGAGGGGGACCGTCAGCGCGAGGGGGACCGTCAGCGCGAGGGGGACCGTCAGCGCGAGGGGGACCGTCAGCGCGAGGGGGACCGTCAGCGCGACGGGGGCCGTCAGCGCGAGTGGGACCGTCAGCGCGAGTGGGACCGTCAGCGCGAGTGGGACCGTCAGCGCGAGTGGGACCGTCAGCGCGAGTGGGACCGTCAGCGCGAGTGGGACCGTCAGCGCGAGTGGGACCGTCAGCGCGAGTGGGACCGTCAGCGCGAGTGGGACCGTCAGCGCGAGTGGGACCGTCAGCGCGAGTGGGACCGTCAGCGCGAGTGGGACCGTCAGCGCGAGTGGGACCGTCAGCGCGAGTGGGACCGTGTCAGCGCGAGTGGGACCGTGTCAGCGCGAGTGGGACCGTCAGCGCGAGGGGGACCGTCAGCGCGAGGGGGACCGTCAGCGCGAGGGGGACCGTCAGCGCGAGGGGGACCGTCAGCGCGAGGGGGACCGTCAGCGCGACGGGGGCCGTCAGCGCGAGTGGGACCGTCAGCGCGAGTGGGACCGTCAGCGCGAGTGGGACCGTCAGCGCGAGTGGGACCGTCAGCGCGAGTGGGACCGTCAGCGCGAGTGGGACCGTGTCAGCGCGAGTGGGACCGTCAGCGCGAGGGGGACCGTCAGCGCGAGGGGGACCGTCAGCGCGAGGGGGACCGTCAGCGCGAGGGGGACCGTCAGCGCGAGGGGGACCGTCAGCGCGAGTGGGACCGTCAGCGCGAGTGGGACCGTCAGCGCGAGTGGGACCGTGTCAGCGCGAGGGGGACCGTCAGCGCGAGTGGGACCGTGTCAGCGCGAGGGGGACCGTCAGCGCGAGGGGGACCGTCAGCGCGAGTGGGACCGTCAGCGCGAGTGGGACCGTCAGCGCGAGTGGGACCGTCAGCGCGAGTGGGACCGTCAGCGCGAGTGGGACCGTCAGCGCGAGTGGGACCGTCAGCGCGAGTGGGACCGTCAGCGCGAGTGGGACCGTCAGCGCGAGTGGGACCGTCAGCGCGAGTGGGACCGTCAGCGCGAGTGGGACCGTCAGCGCGAGTGGGACCGTGTCAGCGCGAGTGGGACCGTCAGCGCGAGTGGGACCGTGTCAGCGCGAGTGGGACCGTGTCAGCGCGAGTGGGACCGTCAGCGCGAGGGGGACCGTCAGCGCGAGGGGGACCGTCAGCGCGAGTGGGACCGTCAGCGCGAGTGGGACCGTCAGCGCGAGTGGGACCGTCAGCGTGAGTGGGACCGTGTCAGCGCGAGGGGGACCGTCAGCGCGAGGGGGACCGTCAGCGCGAGTGGGACCGTCAGCGCGAGTGGGACCGTGTCAGCGCGAGGGGGACCGTCAGCGCGAGGGGGACCGTCAGCGCGAGTGGGACCGTCAGCGCGAGTGGGACCGTCAGCGCGAGTGGGACCGTCAGCGCGAGTGGGACCGTCAGCGCGAGTGGGACCGTCAGCGCGAGTGGGACCGTCAGCGCGAGTGGGACCGTCAGCGCGAGTGGGACCGTCAGCGCGAGTGGGACCGTCAGCGCGAGTGGGACCGTCAGCGCGAGTGGGACCGTCAGCGCGAGTGGGACCGTCAGCGCGAGTGGGACCGTCAGCGCGAGTGGGACCGTCAGCGCGAGTGGGACCGTCAGCGCGAGTGGGACCGTCAGCGCGAGTGGGACCGTCAGCGCGAGTGGGACCGTGTCAGCGCGAGGGGGACCGTCAGCGCGAGGGGGACCGTCAGCGCGAGGGGGACCGTCAGCGCGAGGGGGACCGTCAGCGCGAGGGGGACCGTCAGCGCGAGGGGGACCGTCAGCGCGAGGGGGACCGTCAGCGCGAGGGGGACCGTCAGCGCGAGGGGGACCGTCAGCGCGAGGGGGACCGTCAGCGCGAGGCGGACCGTCAGCGCGAGGGGGACCGTCAGCGCGAGGGGGACCGTCAGCGCGAGGGGGACCGTCAGCGCGAGGGGGACCGTCAGCGCGAGGGGGACCGTCAGCGCGAGGGGGACCGTCAGCGCGAGGGGGACCGTCAGCGCAAGGGGGACCGTCAGCGCGAGGGGGACCGTCAGCGCGAGGGGGACCGTCAGCGCGAGGGGGGCCGTCAGCGCGAGGGGGACCGTAAGCGCGAGGGGGACCGTAAGCGCGAGGGGGACCGTCAGCGCGAGAGGGACCGTCAGCGCGAGAGGGACCGTCAGCGCGAGAGGGACCGTCAGCGCGAGAGGGACCGTCAGCGCGAGAGGGACCGTCAGCGCGAAGAGGATCGTCAGCGCGAGGAGGACCGTCAGCGCGAGGGGGACCGTCAGCGCGAGGGGGACCGTCAGCGCGAGGGGGACCGTCAGCGCGAGGGGGACCGTAAGCGCGAGGGGGACCGTCAGCGCGAGAGGGACCGTCAGCGCGAGAGGGACCGTCAGCGCGAGAGGGACCGTCAGCGCGAGAGGGACCGTCAGCGCGAGAGGGACCGTCAGCGCGAAGAGGATCGTCAGCGCGAGGAGGACCGTCAGCGCGAGGGGGACCGTCAGCGCGAGGGGGACCGTCAGCGCGAGGGGGACCGTCAGCGCGAGGGGGGCCGTCAGCGCGAGGGGGACCGTCAGCGCGAGGGGGGCCGTCAGCGCGAGGGGGACCGTCAGCGCGACGGGGGCCGTCAGCGCGAGGGGGGCCGTCAGCGCGAGGGGGACCGTCAGCGCGAGGGGGACCGTCAGCGCGAGGGGGACCGTCAGCGCGAGGGGGACCGTCAGCGCGAGGGGGACCTTCCGCGTGAGGAGGACCGTAAGCGCGAGGGGGACCGTCAGCGCGAGAGGGACCGTCAGCGCGAGAGGGACCGTCAGCGCGAGGAGGATCGTCAGCGCGAGGAGGATCGTCAGCGCGAAGAGGATCGTCAGCGCGAGGGGGACCGTCAGCGCGAGGAGGACCGTCAGCGAGAGGGGGACCGTCAGTGAGAGGGGGACCGTCAGCGCGAGGGGGACAGTCAGCGCGAGGGGGACAGTCAGCGCGAGGGGGACAGTCAGCGCGAGGGGGACAGTCAGCGCGAGGGGGACAGTCAGCGCGAGGGGGACAGTCAGTGCGAGGGGGACAGTGATTGAGAGGGGCTGTGAGTGTGAGTGGAGGGTTGTGAGTGTGTAAGGACAGCTATTAATATGGCATATTAATTTTATGGACAGTTATGGCACATATATATGGCATATATTAACTATGGGCCCTAATTAAAAAAAAAAACTGCAATTAGATATTGACATCCATGCTCAAACCCAGCCTGCTATGTAACTATGAAGAAGAGTCATGCACTCCCTCTCCTGAACAAGACTGTACACCATGTTGTTTGCAACAACTTGCTTAAATGTAGAAAACATCATTTCCATCAACCTGTCATCGTACCTGGTCGGCAATGCTTCTTGCGAGCTTGTCCATCTTGGATCCGAGATCAGCAATTTTCTTTGCAGCACTAATTACATCTGAAGTGTTCTTCAGAGGACCTTTACCCCTGTGATGTTTGTGAAAAGTGCACAGCAATGGAATGACTGCATGGGACAGTACTTGGTGCTTAAATGGCCAAAGTGCTTGCTCAGGTTCATTAAGAAAATGAAGATGGATGAGAAGGGGTGGGAAAAGGGGTCAACAGCAAAAAGGTTGGCAGAAAGTGAAGAAATCCCATTTGAAAAGACCAAGGTGTAGGTTAATAACCAAGGAAATTGAGCAACAGGGAGGGCAGTGCGGTCACGGCCACAAGGAGATGAAATATGCATAGTAGAGCCGGCAAGTATTTACCTGGTGAAGTCGGTCATCTCCATCATGATCATGCACATCTGTTTGGATAGGACGATGATGTCATTCCCGGAATCGTCCCATTTGGCCACTTCGGCATCGAGTTTGATCTTCTCTTCCTGGAAACGCTCCACTTGCTCTGCAATCTTCGCCTTCTCTTCTTGTGGTAGTTGGGCCATTATCGCCTGGTAATGATACCGATGGACAAAGGAAGGGGATAAATAAAAACAATCAACAGGTGGGGAGTAAATCGAGGAAAATCATTGCAACGTCACGACACCTTGAAGTCTATCTGATAATGACCGTTTTTTTTCTTCTTTGTTTTCCAATCTTTAGTTCTCACTGATCGTAGTAAAGAAAACTTCCTGATGCCTTCACATGAAGGTAAGTTTTGAAGTGTAGCCGACTCGAATACCGTTTAAGTCGTACTGTGCAGTAATTATGTGGAAAACACCAGGCAATGTGTATTGAAGATGATGATAAAACAATGCCACCGGTTCTCGGAGTTTTTCGCACAATTCAAGAAGGTAATTTGTTAAGCAAACTGCTGTGCCATCCACACACAAAAGGCAATTTGCAGAATGGGGTAGGGGGGGAGGAAAAGATAGCGCGGGCAAAGGGGACCGCGCCAGCTTTCACGTAAATGGCCACAGATCGTTCATGCACCGCATGCTGCGGCGCATTTACACCCACAGCCAGGAAAAAGGACTAGCTACAAGATTTGAAAGTTTGTGGGAAAGGGGAAAGAGGGTTGCCAGAACAGGAAAACATTTGGAAATTACCTTGTACGTCTTAAGCACAGCGAGGGTGCAATGATAATGGCTTTCAGATTTGAGATGGTGCCAGCCAGCATCATCAGGAGTTTTGTTTTTAAAACCATTTGGCTGGAACATACCGGTGTAACCAAACCAGTAGGTGATGCTTTATACAGAAACAGCTGCCATTAATAATAAGCGTCTTAAATACATGATCCTGACAATTCGTGACACACCGAACACTCACCACACACAAAGGAGAAAGAACAATAGACGTCCAAATTGTCAACTTAAAACAACCTATGGTTAACACTCCAATGACTGCATACCAAGAAAAATTGTGCACCTGGGAGAGACAATAAAAAGGCATTCCGAAGACACAGAATACTAGTGGCTCCGACGGCAATCGCTGCACTGTTTAACACAGGTACGGCCACGGGTTGGCAAGGTGAGACCGGCACGTCGAAGCGTATTATAAAGGCGCGTGCGTTGTGTGAACCAGAGCATACACAATGAACAGAAAGTGCAATCGGCCATTCATGCATCAAACTGGCAAAAAAAATATTACTCCACTCAACTCCACTCCTGCTGGCTTCCTCTGAAAATTCAATGGAGACAGACAAAAGCTAATTTGCCTGTTTGAGACCGCCATTAACATAAATGGAAACCACCTTTAACGTTACTGGCACTGCCCTCTCTTGGATTAAATCATACCTCTCTGACAGACGCCAGTTCATCTCCATCAATAACTGCAAATCCCCCACTGCTCCCCTCCCCCAAGGTGTCCCCCAAGGTTCAGTTCTTGGCCCCCTCCTCTTCATCCTGTACCTGTCCCCCCTCGGTCACTTAATCCGCCGTCATGGTCTCCAATTCCACTGCTTCGCCGATGACATCCAGCTTTTCATCTCCACCAAGTCCGTCTCCACCGCCACCCACTCTATCCTGACAAACTGCATCACTGAAATAAAATGCTGGCTTCAAATCAACTTCCTCAAACTTAACTATGATAAATCTGAAATAATCATCATTGGCCCAAAAACGCTCACCAAATCCACCCATAACTTTGCCCTCAACATCGACGGTTTCCCAGTATCCACCTCCCCTCACATCCGGAATCTTGGCGTCATCTTTGACCAAACCCTCTCCTTCGACAAATACACTAAACAGATCACAAAGACAGCCTTCTTTCACCTGAAAAACATCGCCCGTCTCCGTCCATCCCTCTCCTCCGTGGCTGCAGAAACCCTCATCCACGCCTTCATCACCTCCCGTCTGGACTACTGCAACAGCCTCCTCTTTGGTTCACCCTCAATAATCATCAATAAACTCCAATACATTCAAAACTCCGCTGCCCGTCTACTCACCCATTCCCGGATCCGTGACCACATCACCCCCGTCCTTTACAAGCTTCACTGGCTCCCCATCCCCCAGAGAATCCAGTACAAAATCCTCCTCTTGACCTACAAAGCCCTCCATAACCTGGCCCCATCCTACCTGGCTGACCTCCTCTCCAGACACACTCCCACCCGCAACCTCCGCTCTGCTGGTACCAACCTCCTGATCCCCCCCTCCCCCCCCCCCCCATCCGGACCAAATTCAGATCCTGGGGGGACAGGGCCTTCTCCATCGCTGCTCCCACCCTCTGGAACTCACTACCTCACACCATCAGACTCCTCCTCACTCACCACATTCAAAACATCACTCAAGACCCACCTGTTCAACACTGCATTCAACATTTAACCCACAGCATTTAACCCCTGACTATCTCTTCTCCTTCTCCTTCCTTTTGCTTTGATTATTTACCTATTGATTTTTGTCTTTTTGCACTTGTTTGTTGTACTCTGTCAAAGCGTCTTTGGGCTTCTTGAAAAGCGCTATATAAAATAAATGTATTATTATTATTATTCTTTTTTTTTTTTTTTCTTTTTTTTTTGTTGTTGTATGCAAGATCGAGGCTCGTGAAAGAGCTAAAATTTCTCATTTTAGCTAAAGCTAAAATAAAGAGCTAAAGCTAAAATTTCTCAAACAAAGCAAAATAAATTTGCAGACAGCCAAGCAGGAAAGGAGAGACGAGGGGACAAGGGTTGTTTGTGAGTTGCATGAGTGGAACGAGTGGGTGACATATCAGGTTATTGGTGGCATTTAAAAATCAGATACCCTGGCACTGCGGCCTTCGATGAGCTGGTCATCCTCGGTCTGCGTGCTCGTGTGGCTGGGCGCCCCCCCGTCGTCTTCCAGGTCCGACTGATCTTCCAATTCCTCTGGAGTCTAAATGGTGATGGTTAAGTAAATCAAGAGAAAGAGCATAAGATTTGGGATGGAAATCAGACAAAAAAAATCCAAATGTTGCTTAAAGCGTATGGACTAGACGGATTTCTGAGAAATGTGAATGTTAGGTGCATTTTTGGGTAAAAGTTGGGAACCTCACTTTTTAACATAATTAGGGTGTGCTGAATTCGATTAACCCGGTTCCCAAGCCAAATTTTGAGTTTCTTACCTTCTAATTAGCATAAACAAAATGGCCACCAAATTGCCATTTTTGGACAATTTCTTTGAACAAGCATTTATATATCATGTATATACATGCAGCTCTTTTACTTTAACTTTACAACTTTAATCCCCAAAATGCACCTAGAAGCTCATACATGGCCTTTTTTCATAAATCCGTCTAGTCTATATTATGGTTGGCGACATATTTCGGTTGGTTCACGTCCAAAGTAAAGGAGAATCACCTCCTTGAAATTTAATTATTTAAACAACTTCTAAAAGGTGCCAATAATATTGTCCGGGCCATTTTAGGATTTCTGTGTGGAATAAGCTAGGACTTCGTAATTATTTCAGCTTTTTTTGTTTTGTTCCACTGCAAACCAAAGAAATACAAATGTGGATACCAAAATATCTTTTAATTTCAACAATTTTCTGGAAGAAATGGTGCATTATCTGAAAAAAGTGCAAGGGTGCCAATATTTTTGGCCACGACAGTATATCATTTCAAATGCATAAGGAACGCTCGCCAATATTGGGCAAGTTTTGTATTCTTTGTGGTGGAGGAATTTTAATTATTCGCATTTAAATGAATCTTCCTCAATACCAACTGTCAAAACAACAAAATTAAATAATGCACATCTATAAAACATTGCTGATCTGCAAGTGAACAGCCATGTACAGGCTTGTAAATAAAATGCCAGCCAATTTGATGCAGGCCAACAACAAAAACCACGCACACACTAAATAATTGTACAGTATCAGCTGTTCCTAAAATATAATCCAAATTTAAAGGATTGCTGTGAATGATGTTAATTTCACAACATTCTATATCAACTAAACCTCCACCTCTGATAGGCTTGACTTGGCTGAAAGCGTGAACACACCATAAACATGTGATCGGAAACAGCATTCCAGCTTTGAAACGAGTTCCTTGGGTCATTCTTCTGATCCTCAGGCTCAACTACACCAAAGGGTCCACAGGATATCCATGCAAAGCAAGCAAGCCATTGTGGAATTGAGCTTTGCGTCCACACGAGTATTCTTCTGAAGCTCAGAACAGATGCCTGCAATTATCACCTCTCTGATATGACCAACCATAACCCGCTTCCTGTCCAAATATCACAGTTGATGAAGCACCATTTCTCAAAATACTTTCGCTTCCATGAGGTAATTTGGCATCCTATTGAGATGCAACAACCAAATTACCGCTCAATACACATCCCATCATTTTTCACGACCATTCCACCAATCAGGAATGAAGCAAACAAATTGTACTTCGCAGTAATTGCTTGTATCATGCTGGACTCTCATTAAGACGAATAGTGTTGGAAATAAATTTTGACATCAATGCAAATTTATAACTTGTTTTTTCTACCTCTGCCAACGAAGGACGACATCAGTTATGTTTTTAGTCCTGTCTGTCTGTCTGTGAACTGGATATCTCAAAACGTTGTGGATGGATTTAGACAAAATATGGAGGACAGGTTGGGTGTGTGACAAGGACTAATTGATTCGACTTTGGTGAAGATCCAGATAGTATAATTTTTTAAGTCATTCGTCACCATTAAGAGATACACTACACGGCCAAAAGTATGCAGACACCCCTTGTAATTAGTGGATTAGGCCATTTCAGCCACACCCATTACTGGCAGGTATATATAATCAAGCCCACTGCCATGCAATCTCCATAGACAAACATTGGCAGTACAATGGGCCGTATTGAAGAGCTCAGTGATTCTCAACGTGGCACCATCAAAGGATGAAAAACCTTTCCAACAAGTCAGTTAGTCAAATTCCTGCCCAACTAGAGCTGACCCGGTCAACTGAAAGTGATGTTATTGTGAAGTGGAAGCATCTAGGAGCAACAACAGCTCAGCCGCAAATTGGAAGGCCACACAAGCTCACAGAACAGGACCGCCGAGTGCTGAAGCACGTAGCACGTAAAAATCATCTGTCCTCGGTTGGATCACTCACTACCGAGTTCCAAACTGCCTC
The DNA here is from genome assembly GCF_964187855.1 of Myxine glutinosa. Taxonomy (NCBI): domain Eukaryota; kingdom Metazoa; phylum Chordata; class Myxini; order Myxiniformes; family Myxinidae; genus Myxine; species Myxine glutinosa. The sequence goes on from NC_136263.1 coordinate 16,396,107, forward strand.
TGGAAGCAACGTCAGCACAACAACTGTTCGTCGGGAGCTTCATGAAATGGGTTTCCATGGCCGAGCAGCCGCATACAAGCCTAAGATCACCATGCGCAATGCCTAGCGTCGGCTGAAGTTGTGTAAAGCTCGCCACCATTGGACTCTGGAGCAATGGAAACGCGTTCTCAAGAGTGATGAATCACGCTTCACCATCTGGCAGTCCGACGGACTAATCTGGGTTTGGTGGATGCCAGGAGAACGCTACTTGCCTGAATGCATAGTGTCAACTGTAAAGTATGGTGGAGGAGGAATAATGGTCTGGGTCTGTTTTTCATGGATCGGGATAGGCCCCTTCGTTCCAATGAAGGGAAACCTTAACGCGACAGCATACAATGACATTCTAGACAATTGTGTGCTTCCAACTTTGTGGCAACAGTTTGGGGCAGGCTCTTTCCTGTTTCAGCATGACAATGCCCCTGTGCACAAAGCGAGGTCCATACAGAAATGGTTTGTCAAGATTGGTGTGGAAGAACTTGACTGACCTGCACAGAGACCTGACCTCAACCCCATCAAACACCTTTGGGATGAATTGGAACGCTGACTGCAAGCCAGGACTAATCGCCTCACATCAGTGCCCGACCTCACTAATGCTCTTGTGACTGAATGGAAGCAAATCCCCGCAGCAATGTTCCAACATCCAGTGGAAAGCCTTTCCAAAAGAGTGGAGGCTGTTACAGCAGCAAATGCGGCACCAACTCCATATTAAAGCCCATGATTTTGGAATGAGATGTTCTACGAGCACATATGGGTGTGATGTTCAGGTGTCCAAATACTGTTGGCCATGTAGTGTTGGGCCAAAATAATATTTAGCAAGATATCTCAAATATTTTGGAGGGATTATGGCAAAAGTTGGTGGATGAGTTGCGTCGGTGACAAAAACAAGCCGGTTAGATTTTGGTTCAAGTGCAGATGCTGATCCAGCCCATCAGTGTGATACAAAATGTCAATTGTTCAGCCTGGCAGAGGTATGCGGTCTACCGAGTGCCATTATAGTTAGTCTCACCCGAAGGGGATGTGAGACTATTGCAATGCCCGTCTGTGTGTTCGCCTCCATATATTTTCGCTTTAAAAATGTGTTTCTCGGCAACCGCTTGTCTGCTCGATGCGAAACTGTAAACATAGGAGGGACTCCCCATGGACAATATTTCATTGCTAACTCTGACATCATAGGGAGATGGAATATACAGATTTGATGTGCTGGGTTATGAGCAGCCATTAATTAATAGTAAAATTGTGAGTAGTTGTGGGATTCCATTTTCCCATGTGGTGGTGGATTCCATGTGGGACATGATGTGGCAGCCATATTGGATTACAGGAAAGAAATTGGACATCATTTTCTCCAAAACATTCAACTAAGGAAATTGAAACTTGGCATATGTCATCAACTCATGGGGTATATAGGGTGATAATGATGACATCAGTGAAGTGGTATTCCAGCAATAATGAGTTGAATTGAAATTCCTATCCAAAAATCGGAAACTTCATACATCTGATCTATAACGCGATGCGAGGGAAGAATGAAATTTATGACGCAAATAACCCATGCCAAGACACAATGTGGCACAATCGGGTGCATATATGACACGGTTATATGGGCCATAATAGTAGCATGTTCCGTTAACAATGGTATTTGTGTTCATATAATTAACGTGCAAGGCAAGACTATGTGCTCTACGAGTGCCGTTCTAGTTTTACTTTGTTTTTGTTAAAATTCATATGAAATAATTATTTTACCAAAAGTTGCACAGTTAACGAAGCACAGGAAAAGGCCATTTCACATATCTCACCTGTGCTGAGTCCCTTCCCAGAAATGGGCAGTGCTCTCTAACATACATAGCTCATTATTTGCTTTTCACACATTACATAAAGAGTAACAGAAGACCTACGACATCATGGCCTCAAATACCACAGTATTGATGGCAGTGCACGACAAACTCACACGAATCATCAGAACAGCTTTTCGTATGTCACGGATGCCATCGTAGACAAGACGCGAGGCATCGATAAACTCGTTCTCATCGACGGGACGTGGTGGATTACTGGTGAGGGCTTCAATGGCGTTTTCGACTTGATCCGAAAAGCGAGGCATGACTGAGAGAAAAAGGAAGATTACAACAACAATGACGGTGTCCACAAATCCCCCAACTGAGACCACAAGCAAAGAGTCTAAATAATAAACCGGGTCCCCTCCATACCGCTTTCAGATAGCATGGTGGTGCTGTCCTGCACTTTCTCGGTGTAGATTCCCGGCTCGTAGTTCTCCATCTCACCGTTTACCACGTGAACCACACGAGCCGCCCGTCCTCGGATGGCTCCGGCAGTGCGATCGAGAGCATCAACATCCCTTTCTTGCAGAGCAATCACACACTTGTTCACATCCTCAAGGATGTGGCTTTCTGTTTGGAAGCAAGGGAAAACAGAAAAAAACTAGAACGGCACTCAGTAGAGAGCATACCTCCACCTGGTTGGCCATATCACTCAATGGTGAAGAATCACTAAAAAAAATTATACTTGCTCGATCCGGGTTCGGATCTTCACCAAAATGGAATCAATTCTTCCTCGTCAGACACCCAACCGGTCCACCAAGTTTCCTCCAAATCCATCCATAACTTTTTGAGATATCCTGCTATGTATTGTTTTTGGACCCATCTCCCAATGGTGAAGAATCACTTTAAAAATTCTAGTATCCTGATCCGAATCCGAATCTTCACCAAAATCTAATCATTTCATCGGTGTCACATATGCTACATCTCTGCCAAATTTAGTCCGAATCTGTCCACAACCTTTTGAGAGATTTTGTTCACAAACAGACAGACAGACAGACAAATGGACAAACAGACAAACAGACAGACAGACAGACAGACAGGGGTGAAAACATAACCTCCATCCACCTTTGGTGGCGGAGGTAACGTTCCAAACAAATTTCATGCACCTAAGTACCGACTACATGAAGACGAGTGATGGCCACCACAACAATTAACTGTTTGTGGCATAACGATTACAATGACCGAGCATTGTAACCCATCACATGAGGAGATTAAATGACACTTCTTTGCAAATCCAATGGGCAGGCAGAGGTTTGTTGATCTGTCGTGATCTTCAATGCGACAAAGGAGAAGGAAAACAAATACCTGACAGTATTTGGAAGCTCTGGCATAAACAAAGGGATTATGGCAGAATTTTTGTGTTCAATATACTGAATGATGAAATTGCACCAGGAGAACACATTTATTGATCAACACGGGTGCAATTTGATGAAGTATGTGATAGTCGCCTGCTTCTAAGCGATAATCAGATTCCCACAAGAAAGACGAATGAAAGCACGACACCAAAACACTAATCCTAATGAGGACGTGTGCACTGCACGTGCAGACGCACTGGAGCTGGCAATGACTGTGGAACACACGGATGGCTCGGACATCATGATGATGAGTCAGAGCCGTTGCATACTTGTCTCATATTCCAGGACGCAGTGCTTCTCAGGTTTGATGGGTGCATGAGGCCAAGTTAACGTGAAGACAGCTGCCTGTCATGTTGGTAGGCCACCAGAAGTATTGGCGAAATGCAAATCAAACTTGAGACAAGTGAAATTTTGAAATCTTTGACATTCAACACCAATCTTTTTGCCCAACCTTGTGACGTCCTATACGTCACGTGTGGGACTGCTTACAAGCAACATTAATGTGAATGCTTATGGAAAAGGGAAGAGAAAATAGCATCCAAAACCTTATTCTGCGTTTATCAGCTTTCAAATGGAGCACAATTTTTCCGCGGTGGAACTACTGGGCATGTGACCAGAACACCTTGCACAAAGTGCACAAAGCGCTCATTGCAAATCAACAACTCGAGCGAAGTCGATGGTGCGCCATCGCAAATCCCCACGCTTCCCACCTAAAGCAGAGTTGAAAGATTATATAACTTTTTCAGATATTCTGCTATATATAATTTTTACCCTATGGTGAAGTGGTGAATCCAGATCTTCAAGTGGTGAATGGTGAAGAATCACTTAAAAATTCTAGTTATCGGGATCTGGATCCAGATTCTTCACCAAAATCGAATCATTCCGTCCTTGTCACACACCCAAACTCTCCCGCAAATTTCGTCCAAATCAGTCCACAATCTTTTGAGATATCCTGCTCACAAAGACAGGGTGTTGGGCTAGCGGCTAGGGTGCCGGCTTAGGATCCAAGGATCCTGGGTTCGAATCCCGGTCGATCGCTGAATTAACGCCAGGGGGGTTGACTCAGCCTGTCATCCTTCCGAGGTCGGCTAATTGAGTACCAGTTCACTGGTAATTCCCTGTTTGTCGTTAAAGGCGGCAAAAAGGGTTGGCGTCAGGAAGGGCATCCGGCCGTAAAACATTGCTTCAAATAGGGGACCGAAAAACAACAACAACCATGAAAAACAAAAAAAAGGCCAACCCCCGCTTTGCGGGGAAAAATGGCCTCTAAAGGTGGTTATTTTTTATATTATAAAGACAGACAAATAGATGAAAAATCACTCATAGAGCGACACTTGACAAAACAGACTCAGTCAGTTCGCTGATATGAAAATCCTATTCAAATTTCAAGCAAATCGAATGAAAATGGAGGATTTTCGAAATTTGGAAGACGTTGACCTTTGGCCTATGTTGACCTTTTGACCTCAAAAATAAAAAGCATTCTGTCAGACTACCAACTCTACCTTTTGGTGAAGTTTCGTGAAGATCGGTTTAAAATTGTGACCTGTAGGCGAGTAGAAGTGAGTGGACAGACAAACGTGTAAAGGCACAAACACACACAAACCGGAGTGATCAAAATACTTGTCCAAAAATTATTTTTTTTGCCAAGTAACAAAGAAAGACAGACAGACAGACAAAAAGAGGGGTGAAAACACAACCTCCTTCCACCTTCGGTGGTAGAGGTAATAAGTTACAAAATGTTCAAACTGGTTTCAAGAATGCCAAAAAAAAAAAAAAAAAAAAAAATGCTCAGCAACAAAAACTTCATATGGCAAATTTGCGTTTGTCAATCAGAATTTAATTTGAAAAAATTAAGAAAAATAAAACTCCCTGGAAATGGAAACAACCTACTATTTAGAAGCGCACACTGAGCAAGGCAACAATCTGCCAAGCACAATCACGTGTTAGGACAGTTGGTGTCAGGTGTTTCCGCAAAAAGCAGAACTTCCTTCGAATGTCGATCAAAGCAAGCAATGACAATTGTGGTGAGTTTGTGCAATGAAGTGTGATGAGAAGGAAATCATTACAATTCATTTATTAGCATTAAATATATATTTAATGATTACACTTTGAATGAAAATTGTTTTGCAAGTTCCTGCACATCGTTCTTTACCAAAAATAACACCAGGCGTTATACGATGAAGAGGGAATTGCACAGGGACACGTGTTCAGGGGCACTGAAGGGGAAACAAGTTTATTCTCTTGGTAGAATAAAACGTTTTTAACATCCGAGGATATCTTTTTAAAACGACAACTACGTTTAACGCGTTGGGATTCATTTTCGGATGGAATTTGTCTACAGCTGCAAATCTTTTGTTCCTTTCCTTCCTGGTCGAGCGAACGATGCTCAGTCTTACCGGACACGGCGAGGAAATCGTCGATGGATGTGATGTCATCGACAGCCTCCGTCAAAAGCCGGACCTGGGCCTCCCAGGTTTCCTTGAACACGTTCATGTTGTCCTGTGCTATTTTGCTGCCAGGCTTTGCAGCGAGCACCAGAGCTGCATTGACAACCTGTCGGGTGCATGGCAGTGCTTGATACGAGCAATGACAGAGCTGTGCACACCTTGCCGAACATGACAAAAAGGTCGAAACACCATATTGGCGACTGCGCGCCGAAATACCGGGTTAGAATCAGGGGACAAAAACGACTCGCACGTGGTCATGGACTGGGCACATGTCACAAATTATCAAGGGATCTCAAGCTGCTATTGCACTGGTGGCATTGGTAGGCAAGGCAACAGAGAATACACCAATTAAACAGAACTTACCACACACATTTACTGGGATTTCCATAAAACAAAAACAAAGAAAAACCCAGGAGTTGTTCATCTGTGCAAACATGACTCGATTGTAAAGTTTGTATGGCAAAGCCATCGAGTTGAACAGCAAATCGAAATTGGGGGGAAAAAAAGGAGACGCGGCCCCGTAGGCAGAAAGAGGAGACGGGGGGGGGGGGGGGGGGGGAAACAACAACTTCATGTGATGGAAAACAACAGGTAAACACTGTCAATCGAATATTACAAATGAGGGCTTCATGGCATGAATTGTTTTTGCTCAAGCCATGGTGAGCAGGTGGGTTGCATCAAAATCGCACACAAGGATGTAAATGTATGCAAACCCAGGGGTGCAGCCTAAAACCAGTGGGATGAAACCCACAAGGTTGCGGCTCAACATGCGGTTTGTTTCACAGAGGAATTGTTGGCCAATGACGAGGATCAAATCAAAAGGGCGTTATGGCAACGTTACAGGATGAAGGAGTAGTGGATATTTGCATCGAACGAGCTTACCTGTGGGCACAGTGCCTCTATCTGCTGCGCAGCCATGCGCACCAACTTCACACCATCCTCGTTATTAGACAGGGAACAAGCCAAGTTAGCAACCTGGGAGAGAAAAAAAAAATCGACATCGAGTTTAAAGAAAGCTCAACTTAACAAGAACATCAAACACTTCACAAAATATACAAATTACATACATGCATGCTTTAAAAAGGGGAAGGGGGAGGAGATGTCAAGTTATTACATCGGTACAATATCTAATCTACTTCTCAAAGCTTCCTGTCAGGCCTTCAACCCTAAAGGAGGCAATGCAAGCGGGGCCTTTAAAATCACGTTACAACCACTGCAGTGATAGTAAAACAAAATCCAGAGAATAAACCAAAACCATTCACAAGCGTTCCACATCATTGTGTGTCACTATGCCAGAATCCCAATGCCTTTCAAGATGCTGCTTGGCAGCTCAAACACAAGCTATGAGATCAATGCGATAATGCTTTACGTATCCAACAAGGAAGAGCATTTTCAAATTCTGATAAGTACTAAATTTATTCATTTCTTTTATTAACAACACAGGGGATGGGTTGAGCACAAAACACTCCGTTATGGGCTCAATCCTCCCCTGTGGTGTCAATAAAAAGGTGAAAAAGCAAAGAAAGATGATGTGAAAATGTAATAATAAAATGAGATCGAGACTTTTGATTCACGACTTGAATTGTTATAAGTTGATCGAAGTCTGGAACACATGCTGGGGGGACTGTTCCAAAGAGAGGCAGTGCCGGGGGAGGGGAATGGATGGAGGATGAGGAGGAGAATGATGATGAGGAGAATGATGAGGGGGAGGAGAATGATAAGGGGGAGAAGGACATGGAGGTAGCATGGCAATTAGTCTGGAGGGAAGAGAGGGTAACATACAAAGTATCTGCTTTACTTTTTCAAAACGAATATATATATATATATATATATATATACATACACACATATATATACACATATGTACATATACATATACATACATATATATATACATATATATAAATATATATATGAAATGAAAATATGAATATATATATAAATATATTATATATCAAATATATCAACCGAATGCGGTTGATTTTTGAATTTGGTCAGTAACGTTCTCAGTTCACGAGAGCGGTGCGATACGGTTTAATTGGCTGTCCAGCTTTGTCCACCCCACTTTGCATATACCCCGCCCACTTTGCATACAAGGGGATGTTGAGATGATTTTATCACGCTTGAGGAAGATTAACGGAGGCGTGTGGCTTTGTCACATGTTGTTAATCGAAACGTTGTCATTGTTTGTTCAATTAAAGGTTGGAGATCTTACCATGGAGTCATTTGGATTTACTCCCAACCACAAATCTTTGCTTATATATATAAATAAACGACATAACAGCGTGACAAGTGCTGTTCCGATCGCCTGTGGACCAAAGTCCTAGACCAAAGCGTCACCGCCGTCCCGGAGGCCTCAGTCTGGACACTCTGTCGATAGACAAAGATTTCCTTCTTTGGTCCCCATTGGCTAAACATCAAGCAGAGCCACCAATCCAGATTTCAGGCTTATTTGTCTCTTTTGAAGGCACCTTTTTATTTTATTTGAAGCTGTGCTTTATGACCTCGGCCTGTTGGTTCCTTGCGGTTTATGCGGTTTCTACTGTGTGAGACATAATCCATGGTTGGTGCTCACCATTAAAGCTAGGAGGGAGGTGACTTGATTCATATAGAAATATATATAAAAATATAAATATATGGCAAGGCATGTCTGGGATGAGAAGGTGAGTGAGGAATGCTGTAGCAATAACACCAAAACAATGCGTTGATGAAGAAAAGGGGTGAGGTGGAGGTAAAAACACAATAACAAGAAGACATCATTCAGAGCATGACACCTGCAAAATCCACCCCCCCCCCTCTCCCTCCAAAAAAAATGTTGCCATTGATCCAGCAAATTGTCCATTTCATCAAGATTAAAATTGACGATCTTGATCAAAGCTCGGATCAATATAATGAAAAGTGATGATTTTTAGATGAAAATTGATGATTTTGGAAGTTTGACCTAGAGTTGACCTTTGACCTCAAAAATAGTACGTTTCCCAATTCAGTGAGGCAATATGCAAATTATGTTCTATTTCCAAGTCAATCGGTTGAAAATTGACGATTTTTCAGATGAAAATTTATAATTGTGGTAATTTCACATTTAGTTGTGAAACATTTAGTTGACCTTTGACCTCAAAACTAGTTGGTTTTCATATTTAGTGACTGAATGTGCAAATGCTGTTTAATTTTCAAGTCGATCGGATTTAAATTGGCGATTTTGGAAAATTTGACCCAGAGGACCTTTGACCTCAAAATCAATACGCTTCTCAGTTGCGTCGACCGCTGCAACTTGGTGAAGTTTCGTGACGATCGGTTTAGAATTGTGACCTGTAGGCCGGCGATTAACAGACAGAATAACAAACGCAACTGACTAATGCACTTGAAAAATCTTTGATTTTGCAAGTAATAGAATATAATTTGAGAGAGTGGAGCGCATGGATGCCCCCGTGGACCTGCATGAAGACCTGCAAGGATTGATTTAATGAAGCTCTGAATATCCACGATATAAATTAATCATCAGAAACTTCAAATCGCCAATTCACAACAAAACATTCGCGTGCAAACTTCAGTCTTCAAAGTCGATGTTCAACTGCACACAAGAGATCCACAATAACGATCCATGAAAAGTCATCTTCTTGCAAACAAAGAAAACAAAACACGACACAAAGCATGTCAATAATGCAGAAAGAAAACCAAGATTCACATGGTGAAACGTTTTGAGAATTGCAAGTGGAAATACTCAACTAAAACTGAAGCAAAAGTCATTGCATTCAGAAATGTTGACTCTCCTTAATTTTGTCAACAAAAGTCACCGCAGTTGGCATCGTCAGGGACACAGGAGCCCACCAAGACTTGGGACCTCTGGTGAGTGCAGCAGCAGATGCTACGACAACAAAACCCAATCTTATTATAATAGAGCAAACATATATGGTTATGTCGTTATTTATGTTTGTTTGTATGCGACTAAAACGTCTACTTCTTCTTCTTCAAATAAAATTAACACCCTCTTAATTGATCCTCTCAATTACGTTTAGACTGATGAGACACCTCAGACCTTTGATGACCCTTTAATTCCCCCAACACCCTTAAGACCACCAAGACCCCCTGAAGACCCAAAAGACCCTGAAGATCCCAAATAACCCGAAGACCCAAAAGACCCCGAGGACCCAAAAACAACCCTGAGGACCCAAATGACCCCAAAGACCCCAAATACGCAAAATACCGCGAGGACCCCGAGGACCCCAAAAGACCCCGAGGACCCAAAAAGACCCCGAAGACGAAAAATACCCCGAAGACCCAAAACACCCTGAAGACCCCAAAAACCCTTAAAGACCCTTTAGACCCAAAAGACCCTTAAATACCCCGAAGAACCAAAATACCCCAAAGACTCTTAAAGACCCAGAGGAAACAAAAGACCCTCAAGACCCAAAAGCCTCTGAATACACCGAAGACTCAAAAGACCACAAAGACCCAAAATATCCTTAAAGGCCCAGAGGATCCAAAAGATCCTGAAGACCCAAAAAGGCCCTGAAGACCCAAAACACCATAGAGACCCAAAAGACACCGAAATGGTCAAAGCTGCCTATCCTTCTGAAACGACGCATGGTGAGGCGCGCGGAGCGCCGAGTCACGCTAGTATTAATAACAAGTCGAACAGCGGGACTGCAATGCGTTGCAGAATCATCTGCTGTTCATCTCAAAATGTGAGTGACATTAGAAATTCGCAATTTACACAAGCTGCATTTTCTGCTTAATTGCTTGTTTGTTTTCCAAATCTGAATGGACCACTTCTTGAAACATCCAAATTATTCCTACCGGAAAGGGTTGGCTACGGAAAGGGACCCGGGCCCAAATCTTTCTTGAAGCGGTGCATTGCACTTGTGTGATGGTATAAAAATGGCAAACAAGTTTTTCCAATTTACCCTCTATCTCATTTGCAGAGTATCTGCTTTTGATCATAATTGCAAGAATAATTTATTTCAAAAAGTAACATTAAAGAGAAATGTCATCTCTCCCCCTCCCACTGTACATTCACATGTGGAGGCTGGCAGGGTAGCTCATATGTGCGCACTCACGTTTGAGCTGTCTTGCGCACTACAAACTGACGCCCTCGTGTTTCGCAAGCAGGGCAATGGATCAACGTGAGCACCATCCCTTGGAATGACGTTAAGTTGGAGGACCTGTCTGTCGCACTTGTTGTTGGTGGACAAAGATCTTACAGTGTGTGTGTGTGTGTGTGTTGTGTGTGTGTGTGTGCGTGTGTGTGTGTGTGTGTGTGTGTGTGCGTGTGTGTGTGTGTGTGTGTGTGTGTGTGTGTGTGTGTGTGTGCGTGTGTGTGCGTGTGCGTGTGCGCAAGTTGTTGTTCGCTGCTATCTCCACACGTGGGTGTGTTTCAGGAGATGGAATGGAAACCAACTAGGTCTCAAAGTATCCACAGTGTGTGCGTGTGTGTACATCCCATTTGCGAGCATTAGTTTGTGGACAAAAGATCACCACGGTGTCCTTCGGGAAGGATAGGCCAGTTATCGCTGAAACCATGAACAAATTACAAATTCCTGCCATAACTACTGCTGGGAGAGGGATGGCAAACTGCCGAGCATGACACCAGGCCAAGAAACCACTTCGGTAAAACGAGCGCTTTGCAACACTGAAGGGGAGAGGGTGTGCAGGTGCATACCTCCACAAGTTTACTGGCATGTTCTCGGAACACCTGGGCATATTCTTTCACTTCTTTCTCATTGCCCTTCTTCGCTGCCTCGATCAGCACCAACAGGGGTACTGTCGTCTCCAGGAAGGAGTCAGAAACATGGTCGATGACTGCTTTACGGAGCTGAGGAAGGCAGGGAGACAAAGGTTGGAGAAATTAAAGAACATAGAAAATAGAAAGAACACAAAAAAAAGAAACTAAAGAACACTACAATGGAGAAAAGATGAAATGTGACGATCAGTTCATCCAATTCATGATTTGCAGAATTTTTCAAAACTCATGCCAGTTCATCCAGGGGGGTGAGACCACAGGCCAGGCCTTCTTATCATGTGAAACAAGTACAATGTGAGCACTTATGGAAAAAAAAAAAAAATCAGGATGTAAATCCCAAAAACCACCCCACCCCCACCCCCAATCCCCCCCTCTCCTCCTTTTTATTTTATTTTAGCATTTGCGCCCCACAAAGGCGTTAATCACACTTCAGCTCTAACACAGGTAAATCAGACCGCCATAATTAAAGCCGGAACAGCAGCCTGCCCAAATCACACATCCTTCCAATGTGAATCAAAGGAAAGAATAGTCCAGGTGATGAGACACTGGGAAGTATTAATCCATAAAAATACTTTCATATGAACATCTGCTGGTCACAAATCGTACAATCGACGAGGGACCTGCAGTACAATGTACACACATATTAACTGCTGAAAGAGGTTTGACATTTGTAACACTTCCCCTGCTGCTCGGGTCTCTGAATCCGGCTTCATGTCCTTGCAGTCGGAATCGTTTTCTACTCAGAGATGCCAAGACGATTCTAGCAGCTCTTGTACCACGTTTACATGAACACGGACGTTCTTCGAACGCAAATGTTACAGAAATACGTTTTGGAGAATAAAAAGAAGTCTGAAAATCTTGATGCTTTGCTTTGAATCGTTTAATCCAGTTCATGGATAATCTCACAAGTGAGACGGCAGTGACAGTCTTCTTTTTGAGGATCGATCGGAATATGGTGGAGGTCCGAGAGCATCTAAGGACAGGTGACCATACCATTCATACCAATGTGTGTAAGAGATCCGTTAAGAGTTAGAGTACGATGGGATGGTAGATTAAGACCATTCGATTTCAAGAGGAACAACTGAGGGTGTGAGTAGCGACGTGATGTGTGTGTGTGTGTGTGTGTGTGTATATATATATATATATATTGTTGTGGATTTGAGAATTGTGTTTTTCTTGTGTGTAAATATCACCCTCCGTAGTGTAAAGGTCAAAAGGTCGTCCCTTAGTTAGTCCATATACAATCACGTAGCAAATCATAGATTTCCCTTTTCAGTAGTTATTTCCTTATTAAGTGTATTAGTTTAAGGCTGTGTCTTCCATTAATTGACACTGCATTGCACCGAATTCAAATAAGGTAGATCCCCTTGCAAATCCCCTGTCAAGTGCAAAGCCTCGATTGCCAACTGCATTCGTCCTCCATTACGCACGCGGTCGGTTTGGGGAAGAAAGGCGTGGCCCCCACCTCATCATCAAGGGTGGAGCCCCGAACGACCAACCACAGGGCTCGGTGGGTATGGCTTGGTAAGGCGTGGCATAAAACCCGCGGCGGGACGCCCCCAGATGAGATGAGAAGAGACGAGCTGCGAGAGACGATTTTGAGGGGAGTCCTTGGAGAGCACGTGACGCACCAGCACGCAGGAGCTTTGGAACCATCGCAGCTTTGAACGATCGCAGCTTGAACCACCGCAGCTTCGGGGCTTTGACGGCAGTTTCGACCATGGCTGCGAAGGAACGGCGGCTGCTGAACGCGCCGATCGAGAAAGGGCGGCGGCTGCTCATTCCCGGCCCGACCGTGCTCCGGTTCCAGCTGAACCTTCCTCTCCCTCCAGCCATTCCTGTCATCATCCCCCGTGTAAGTGTGCTTGTAGTCTGTCTTTTGTCTTGTCCCTGGGTTTAAGTAAGACTGCAATAGGTAAGCTAATATTTGCACTGTGTCTCCTGGCTTCTTTCTGTCTTTATTTTCTTATCCTTCCTTCTCCTTGGTTCTTTTGATGGTGTAAATACTAGTTGGTAATAAATTATATTTGTATTTCCTACCTTCGTTCTTCTTCATGCTCGTCCGGTCGCTTTAGTGATTTCCCCATTGAAAACCTGTGGCGCGATTTTGGCCAACGTTTCAGGATCGGGTTTAGTCTTTGGTAATGGCTCGAACGTCGTGTTGCTAACACCGCTCGGCAATTATAACATCTAAAACCGGGGTTCGAGCGGGAGTCCCTCCCCTGCTCGCGGTCAGGAGTGGCACTCAGGTCCTTGGGACTTTTTGTAGACCAAATACACTGGCTGCTCCCGACCGGGAGGAGCGTTGGGACCCCCAGGACTCACGTGGGTCAGTCGCGAACAAGGGGATTGATCCCCACTTCTTAAGGGGAAAAAGGCCGACGGAGAGATCCGTAACAAATTGGTGTCAGGAGTGTCGGATTCGGACCTGAAGCGCGCTTAGCGCGCTCAAATTACGAGTGGCCCAAAATTTTATTTTATAACATCCTAAATTTTAAATCGTGCCATGGATGGTCAAGGCGATCGGGTGCTGGTGGGAGAGATAGAGGGGTTAGAATCAACCCAGGACCCCAGGGAAATGTATATGGGGGAGAGGGAGGAGGAGAGAAATGAGGAAGTGGTCGTGGAGGTTTCAGGCACACGAGATGGCGGCGCCTCGTATGAGGTGGGAGGCGCACAAAATGGCGCTTCGCACGAGCGCGCGTTAGCCGCGCCCGCTGCGCCAATGGGGGTGGTCCAAATGCAGGCCCTCATGGAGCAATTTATGGTACAAATGCAGGCGTCCCTCAACCTGCAGGGGGACAAATCAAGGGCAGAGATGGAAGGGATGGAAAGCAGAATGAGGGACGAAGCAAGGGGTACCAGTGAGCAATTGGGGGCAATAAGGGATGAAGCAAGGGGTACCAGTGAGCAATTGGGGGCAATGAGGGATGAAGCAAGGGGTACCAGTGAGCAATTGGGGGCAATGAGGGACGAAGCAAGGGGTACCAGTGAACGGTTGGGAAATCAAATCGGGGGGCTAGAAGCTAAATTTGAGGGTTTAGACAACAAATTTGAAGGGCTAGACAATACATTCGAGGGGATAGACAACAGGTTGGAAGGGCTAGCAGGTAAATTTGGGGGCCAACTGAATGACGTGGGTAACCAAATCGGGGAAATGAAAGAGGTGTTAACGGGGTTGGAAAATAGAATGGCTGCCCAGGAAAACCAGATGGAAGGGGTGAAGAATGGGTTAGGGGGGTTAGAAAACACCATGGAAGGCAAATTGAGGGAAATAGGGGCGCAATCGGCCCGGGAAATTAAACAAATGGGAGATAAGATAGAGGAGGTGAAAATCGGGTTAGAAACTAAATTGGATGCCCAGAGGAATGATTTGGAGCAGATGAGGGTAGCATCTACCAAAGAGATGGGAGAAATGGGGGAGGAGATCAGACGAGGTGTGGGCGAGGAGTTCGCGGTGGTACGCGAGGAGGTAAAGCGAGGTGAGGAGCGTATGGAGAAAGAGGTGAGGAATAATACGGCTAGGTTACAGGGGGGCATAGAGGACCTGACACGGGGAGTAGAGCAGCTGACAGTGGGACAAAAGGAATTAGTGGAGCAGGTGGAGAAGAACACTGCGGTAATCGGGGGGTTGAAGGCGACGCAGAAGGAGATAAAGAACGAACTCATAGCGACAAAGAGGGAATGTCGGATGGTACATGAGGGGTTGACAAAGAGGTTGGACGAGGTAACAGAGGCAATGGAGACAAAAGAAAGGGAGGTGAGGACGCACATAGAGACGACTAAGGTGGCCTTAGAGGAAGAAATTGAGGGGGTGCACCGGGAAATGGAAGAGGTGAAGAAAAAGTTAGAGGATGTGGAAGAGGGGGTGAGTGAAATTAAGAAGAGACGGAGGGAAACTAAGAGAGAGATAAAGGAGGAAGTGATGGAATATGTGCAAGGTCTGTGTTCAAATCATGATGATGTGCCCACTAACCAAATAAAGAGTTTGCAGGTGGCGGAGGAGGAGCGACGACGAGGTGCCGAGGTGAGTGGCGATATACTCGGAAATGTATATGGTGTGAGGGGAGATTCAGTCGGCTTGGGTGTTGATTTAGACCCGGGTGTTCGTGAGGGACCAATGGTGAGGTGTATGACTGGTCCGGAGTGTATGGATAGAGGTGTGCAAGGAGGCCCGACTATGGGGAGTGAGAGTGACACGGAGCACGAGTTGGTTGTAGCAGGTGAGAGAGGATGCACACCTGGAATGAAAGGATGCACACCTGGAATGGTCGAGCGCGTGTGGGAATGCACGCTTGAGTTGGTAGTGGAGCACGTGATTGGGTGTGCGGAGGAGAGCACACCCGTGGTTGTCACAGAGGATGTGACCAAGGAGTGGGCGCGAAGGTGTGTTGGTGAGGTGTGCGAACGACGAGTGTGTGCTAAGGTGTGCGGTGGTCAGGTGTGTGACAAAGTCTATGAGTGGACAGGGGGGGTGTGTAAGAGAAGGTGCAATGACGGAGAGCATGGAGACAGCTGGATGTGTGAGCAAGTAACGGAACGCGGGGTGTGAGCATGCAAGTGGAGCATCGACGTTAACCGGGTTAGCGGTTAGATCGACTTATAGCCGAAGCGAGCCCTCGGTTCGTGCCGGGCGTTGTGCGCCGCGGGAACCAGCGGGGATCGTAACCACAGCGGTTTCAAAAGAACCGCCGTGCGGGATCCACGCCAGGCCTCGCTCTGCATGGTCGCGTCCGTGCTCCACTAAGCGGAGCGGGCGGCCCGGTTCGAGGAAGGGTCGGCACGGCGACCCCTTGTGGTTGAGGCGTTCCGGCAGGGCGAGATCGGGCCATCGGACGGCTCCGTGCCGAGATGGTGCGTGGAATCCCGGCCCGAGTAAACCTTACCTGAACCGAGTGCCGGACGGATCCAACCGCGGGAGACGAACAACCCGCATTCATTGCTCGGCTTTGCGAAGCCGAGCTTTGGAAATGAATTGGCGCACCGAGAGGCTCAAGTGAGTAGACGTGTGAGGGTGGTAGCAGTAGTGAATTGGAAAAGCAAAATTTGATTGGCAACTGATTGGTAGAATGATTGGCAGTGATTGGCAAATTTTTGATTGACTGGAATTTGAGGAGCAAAATTGGTAGTGAGACATGCCCAATGTGGGGGGATGGCAACTCTGCCATCCCTCACAAGACGGGGCACATGAGCAATAGCTATGGGGTTTATGGCAGTGATAACTCGCCAGGGAGGGTTAGGATAAAATGATAGGGATCTAGAGAAGAAGGACCATAGGTAACGGTAAGGTAAGTAGCAACATTGGCCAGGTAGTGGGGACATAGACAGGGTAGTTGGATTATAATGACGAGGGAGCGCAATAATGTAAGGGGCGACGGGGAAGCGCGAGTGTTAGCAGGAAACCAGGTAGATCAGATGATGCCGTGTGTGTGAGAGTATTGATATCGAGCAAATGAGGAATTGCGGGGCAATGCTTGGGAGAGATGTGAGTTGTGTTGAGCGTGGAAGTGTATGAAGCAGCGTATGAGGAATAATTGATTGTGCATTGTATTGAATGATTGAAGAAGCCTGGGAGGAAGGAGGGTGCAGGTGGCACCAGGTGTGATTGCACAGGTGTGCAAGTGAACAGGTGTATGGAACAGTGTATGAGTGAGTAATGGTGATTGTGTGTTGTGTTGACCGAATGGTCCTGGAGGAAGGAGGGTGCAGGAAGCACCAGGTGTAGGAGTGATGGCACAGGTGTGCAATACAGGTGTATGGAGAATGATTGTGTGGAATATATGGAGTATGGAATGGATGGTGTGGAGTGAGTATGGTGGAAACTGTGGAGTGGAGTGGATGGTGCGAAGGTGTGAATGGGGGGAAAGTGGACCCCTATCACGAATACCCGGGGAGGGTAGTTTAGGAGTTAGGTAGAGGGAGTAGGTAAATTGTGGTTGATATTGGCATCTGTGGTGCATGTGGAAGAATGGAGTTTGGATGGGTGCATTAGTGACGTGGAAATGGCTGGGCGTGTGGCCTGTTAGTGTGTGTAGTTAAATGGGCACTCCGCCACTGTTAGGATGTCGGCCAGGTGAGGCCGCAGGTGGGCTCTGGGAGCCGGTAGAGTTATGGATGGGGCCCGAGGATCCGGAGGACGGACCCGGGTAGCCCAGTGCCAGAGGGCACCGAGTGGGGAGAGCGCCAGAGGGCCTTCCCCAGGTAGATAGGTTAGGTAAGGAGCAGGTAAGCTCGGAGGCAACTGCAGTGGTGGAGGTGTGCAGGTGGGTAGACCTGCTGGGAGAGCCACACGACCCAGTCTTGAAATTGTGCAAAGGCACAGGGAGTTGAATCGGGGGAGTGAGACCCCAAATTGATGAAGCACCACAGTTTGGTCAATGGGAATTTGGTTCTTAAAACCGCATAGAGTAAGATGGCCAATGGTTTGGCAGGGAAAGACCCCGGGTAGTGTGAAGTGTGTTAAAGTCATTTAGAGGATAGTTAGGATTGAAATCTCCTTGCACCATCTACATCCACTCACCTGAGGTAACGACGGTGCTCCGCACCATGCCATGTGTTTTGGTTATTTTTGTGCAAATGTTTGGAATGTGAGACGCATCATGA
This sequence comes from Myxine glutinosa, assembly GCF_964187855.1. NCBI lineage: Eukaryota > Metazoa > Chordata > Myxini > Myxiniformes > Myxinidae > Myxine > Myxine glutinosa. The sequence continues at coordinate 16,414,120 of NC_136263.1, forward strand.
CGTGGGCGTGACATTGTGCTTTGTTGTTCCATCTCTCCCTCCTTATGAGGATTGATGATGAATTGGGTAATGGCAAATTTTGGTCAGAGGGATTGTTATGACGAATTTGGTATTAGGGGAAATGTGGGGAAGACGTGACGGTAGTGAAGAATTTGTAAATGTGTAGGGTTTTGTAAATACAGGGAGGGGCAAGGGGGGGTAGTGTAGGTCACATGTGGGGGGCGTACGGTAGGGACGAGCTTTCTCACTTCGCTCTCCGTACGCACCTCGTTCTGCATTACCTGTTTTGATGTGTACCCTTGTGACCTTAACCCTCGCTCACCTGTCTTCTGTTCCCCTGTCTCCCACCCGAGGACTGTGCTCTCTGGGCACCGAGGGGAGCGTGCGGGAGTCCGCCATTGTGTGCCAGAACCCCCGCAACCAGCTGCTTGCATCGATGCACCACTAATGGACCACATGTCTGTGGCTGAGCACCAGTCATGGACCCCACGGGTTGGGGCATGGCCCCTCTGCTGGAACCGGCCATGATGGCCCGAGATCTTGCTGGCGGACCTTGGTAACATGGCACCTATGCCATACAGGTGAACCACTCATAGTCGGCCCTGTGGGCCATAAATAAAACACAATGGACACGTTCTGTGCTTGTTTTTATTATTGCAAATAGGCCGCCAGCAAAGAAGAAAGACAACATCTGGAAGAACGACAATAGCCAGCAGAGGGAGCCGAAGAGCAAGACACCAACAGGGGTTTGTTGTTTATTATGAACTGTGGTGACTGTGCACTCCGGTGCGTTTTGGTGCATTATGGTGCTTTGATATTGGTGCTGGTTCGTCGATGCAGGGCAGGCTGTCTCCCCCCAAAAAGAACAATCACAGGTCCTGGGTTAGTTTTGTAAATACCAGCGTCAATTGTAAATAATGCTCCCCACCGTAAATGTGTAGTTTGAAGACAATTCCGCAATTCGGTTAGCTGTGGCCGTAAATCTGTTAGATAGGGTGCAATGCAGCAGGGGGACATACTTATTTGTGTTTTAAAACGGTCACACTCAGGGTCAGGTTAAATGTAGAGGGAACTACACCTACGTGTCACACTAAGTAAAAGTTTTATTGGCCCGGGACGTGCCTAAGAGGATGAGGGTGCAGTCTTGTGGATTTGAGAATTGTGTTTTTTTCATGTGTAAATATCACCCTCCGTAGTGTGAAGGTCAAAATGTCGTCCCTTAGTTAGTCCATATACAATCATGTAGCAAATCATAGATTTCCCTTTTTAGTAGTTATTTCCTTATTAAGTGTATTAGTTTAAGGCTGTGTCTTCCATTAATTGACACTGCATTGCACCGAATTCAAATAAGGTAGATCCCCTTGCAAATCCCCTGTCAAGTGCAAAGCCTCGATTGCCAACTGCATTCGTCCTCCATTACGCACGCGGTCGGTTCGGGGAAGAAAGGCGTGGCCCCCCCTCATCATCAAGGGTGGAGCCCCAAATGACCAACCACAGGCTCGGTGGGTATGGCTTGGTAAGGCGTGGCATAAAACCCGCGGCGGGACGCCCCCAGATGAGATGAGACGAGCTGCGAGAGACGATTTTGAGAGGAGTCCTTGGAGAGAACGCGACGCACCAGCACGCAGGAGCTTTGGAACCATCGCAGCTTTGAACGATCGCAGCTTGAACCACCGCAGCTTCGGGGCTTTGACGGCAGTTTCGACCGTGGCCGCGAAGGAAAGGCGGCTGCTGAACGCGCCGATCGAGAAAGGGCGGCGGCTGCTCATTCCAGGCCCGACCGTGCTCCGGTTCCAGCTGAACCTTCCTCTCCCTCCAGCCATCCACCTCCTATCATTCCTGTCATTCCTGTCATCATCCCCCGTGTAAGTGTGCTTGTAGTCTGTGTTCTGTCTTGTCCCTGAGTTTAATTAAGACTGCAATAGGCAAGCTAATATTTGCACTGTGTCTCCTGGCTTCTTTCTGTCTTTATTTTCTTATCCTTCCTTCTCCTTGGTTCTTTTGATGGTGTAAATAATAGTTGGGAATAAATTATATTTGTATTTCCTACCTTCGTTCTTCTTCATGCTCGTCCGGTCGCTTTAGTGATTTCCCCATTGAAAACCTGTGGCGCGATTTTGGCCAACGTTTCAGGATCGGGTTTAGTCTTTGGTAATGGCTCAAACGTCGTGTTGCTAACACCGCTCGGCAATTATAACATCTAAAACCAGGGTTCGAGCGGGAGTCCCTCCCCTGCTCGCGGTCAGGAGTGGCACTCAGGTCCTTGGGACTTTTTGTAGACCAAATACCCTGGCTGCTCCCGACCGGGAGGAGCGTTGGGACCCCCAGGAGTCACGTCGGTCAGTCACGAACAAGAGGATTGATCCCCCCTTCTTAAGGGGAAAAAGGCCGACGGAGAGATCCGTAACAATATATATTGTTGCGAATATGGAATTTGGCCTCCATATCCGCTTGTAAATATTCCCCTATTTCTCCAATACTCCCCAACTTTCCCCAATCCCCCATTCCCTAGTCCCATTGCATGTAAACAACAATCAGTAGAGCCGACCTTCCCCTTATTCCCCCATTAAATGTCGTGACCAGGTCCACCGCACCACACGTAGACAACTTTCGGACATCTTGCTAGTTATTCTTAGTCTATGTCAGTTAAGGCCTCGTTTCCATTAATTATGACTCTTCGTTGCACCAGAATGTGATTATATGGCACCAGTAGTGAGTTTAGGACCTTTCCCATACCTCCTTCCATCTTCTTCAACAACTATAACTACAACAACAGAGGAGATGGGGGCGTCGCGGCGGCGCGGGGGAGGATGCGTCCTCACACCGGCTCGATTAGCGCCATTGACCACGCGCTCCACGGGGTTACCACGGAGGGGCTGGCTGTCAGCTCCTCCTCAAGGGCGGAGCCTGGTAACCCCCCGCACCCAATCAGAAGGGCGGACCGATTCCATCTGGGGCGGCGCTAGCGAGCCGAGGGCGTGTCACTCCCCGCCGGATATACGTGGCGACTTACCGGAAGTAAGAGGAGATGCGCCCCCAGCTGGAGAAAGAGGTACCTGCGAGCGCTGAGTCAGATGCGCCCCGCCTGAGAAAGAACGTTGCCTGCGATCGCTGAGAGAGAAAGACCCGCCTGAGAAAGAACGTCCCCTCCGAGCGCTGTGACCTCCCCGCATCTTTGGACCGGACTGTACCCTGCTTTGAGCCAAGAGTGCACCTTGAGCCATCGCTATCTGCCTTTCCTTGCCATCAATCCCCGTGTGAGTCAGCCGTTGTCCCGTTTACCTGTCGTCTGTCCGGGGTTAATATAAGAGTGTGTCTAAGTGCCTGTCTTCCTGTGATATACCTCTAGCCCCTGTAATCTAACCTTTCCTTACGAATATAATTGAGAATCGAAACATTGGTGTCTGTCATTATAACCCAGCCGGGTGTTTTCTTTTTCTTATTGAGCCAGCGTAACGCGACTTTGTCAACGTCGAGTATAATCGGGTAATTTGTGCGGACACGACGGCCATTCCGCTCGGCCCACCTTAACATCAAAGTCGTGTCTGTAACAATTGGTGTCGAGGAGTGAGATTCGGACCCGGGACTAAATTAGTTAGGCCCAAATTTTGGGAGGGAAAATCGATTCGGAGCGCGTACTGCGCTCGACAAAATCGACCCGGAGCGCGGTCCCGCGGTTACTGCGCTCGCCGAAATTATAACGGAAAAAAAAAAAAAAAAAAAAAATTTGGATTTGTTTTACGAAACTCAAATTTTGCAAGTCGCGCTATGGCGGATCAAGACGGCTGGGGTCCGGTAGGGGAGAGTGAAGCAGGGTCGGTCCAGGACCAAAGTGAGACACGTGAGGAGAGCGAAACAGCGGGGGTAGCAGACGCGCGAAATGGCGCCTCGCTGGTCACGGCGCCGGCGACCGTGACAGCGCCCCTGGTGGATTTGGACTTGTTTTTTTTGCAAATAAAGGCCCTTATGGCCCAGAGTAACGAGCGAATGGAAAAGAATAGTGAGCAATTGGGAGACCAAATTAGAGGTTTGAAAAGTAGTATGGGGGTAATGGGGAACCGGATGGATGCTCAGGGTGAGCGATTGGAGGGCCAAATGGGGGCCAATAGCCAACGGTTAGAACAAAGAATGGGGTCCAATAGCGAGAAATTGAGGGAGGACATGGGGGCGCAGATCGGAGGGTTAGGGAGTAGAATAGAGGGATTAGACAATAGATTAGGGGAAATACAGGAGGGGTTAACGGGGGTAGAAAATAGAATGGCTGCCCAGGAGAATCAGATAGAGGGAGTGAAAAATGGGTTAGAGGGGTTAGAAAACAGGATGGAAGGCAAATTGAGGGACATGAGGGACCAAGCGGAAAGGGAAGTTAACCAAATGGGGCAGCAGATAGAGGGGGTCAGAATGGGGGTAGAAACCAAACTGGATGCTCACAGGGAGGAGATGGAGCAGATGAGGGTGGCATCTGGGCAGGAGATGCAAGTGATGGGAGAGGAGATCAGAAGAGGAGTGAGTGAGGAGGTCGGAGGAGTGCGCGAGGAGGTGAGGCACTGTAAGGAGCGCATGGAGAAGGAGGTGAGAAAGGGGACTGTAAAATTGCAAAGTGGTATAGAGGAGTTGACGCTGGGAGTAGAACAACTGACAGTGGGACAAAAGGAGTTGGGGGAACAGGTAAAGAAGAACACAGCGGTAATAGAGGGGTTAAAATCGACGCAGAAGGAGATGAAAAAGGACGTAGGGGTAATTAAAAAAAGAGTGTCAGACGGTACATGAGGACTTGACGAAAAAAATGAACAAAGTGGTAGAGGTGATGGAGGTTAAAGAGCGGGAGGTGCGGGAGCACATAGAAAAAAATAAAGTGGAGTTAGAGGAAGAACTTAAAGGGGCGCACGAGGAGATGAAGGAGGTGAAGCAGAAATTAGAAGAAGTGGAAGAGGGGGTGAGCGAAATTAAAAAGCGACGGAGAGAGGATAAGAAAGAGATAAAAGAGGAGGTAAAAGAATTGGTCCAGAGTCTGTGTTCGGATCGTGATGATGTGCTCATTAACCGGATGAGGGATTCGCAGGTGATGGAGGAGAAGCGAAGAGAAAGAGGACCCGGTGTAAGTGGTGACCAATATGGTCGTGCGTATGATGCGCCAGGTGATTTAATAAGCTTGGGGGTCGAGATAGACCCGGATGTTCGTGAGAGGCCAAGAGTGAGGTGTATGGCTGGTCCGGAGGGTATGGAACGAGAGGTGCGAGGTGTGGGTGAGCAAGGTTGTGGTGGTATGGAATGGGTAGCGGGTTGCGGAGGTGTGACCCATGCATCGACACCAACAGGGGTAGTTGTTGGAGGGACCGGGGAGGCACGAGAGCCCCTTGGGGGTAGTGTACTGTGGGGGCCCGGCCGGTTCGGCCCCGCGCTGACCCCGCAAGGGGCAACGCACGGGGTCCGGCAGGCGGGCAACGACTCGCATACGAGGTGGTCTCACAAGGTCCCACTCGCGCCGTATGACGGCAAGAGTGATCTACGCGCGTACTTGGCGCAGTTCGACTGTGTGTGTAAGGGCAACGGTTGGGGTGAGGACGAAGGTGGAGTACACCTGGTGGCCACATTGCGCGGCGCGGCGGCGGAGGTGCTGACGGCATTACCAGCGGGTGCTCTCACCCTGCCAGCCCTCCGCGACGCCCTAATTAATCGGTTCGGCATAGAACAGCAGAGCGAGCTTGTTAAAGCTCAGCTCGCGCTGCGAAAGCGCAAGCCCCAGGAAGCCATCGGGGAACTTGCCCACGACATTCGCCGCGCAGTGGGGATCACACATGCTAGCATGGCAGCGGATTCCCGGGAAAGCCTGGCGCTGGACCATTTTATTCAGGCCCTCCCGGATATTGAGCTCCGGCAACAGCTCGCCATGTGGCGCCCGCAGACTCTGAGCCAGGCGGCTGACGCTGCGGCCCGTTGGGAAGCAGCGAGGCCCCTGGCCCGGGGGGGCGAGCGTCTCGCAATGGCGGTCCGCCAGGTGGGACCCCCGATGGAGGGCGGACCCCTTAGGGGACCCGCCCCCGACGTGGGTCCTGACCTGGCGGGCATGGTCCGGAGGCTGGTGGACCAGCGCCTGGCGGGACCTGGACCATGGCAGGCGGCCCCGGAGGTGGCCCGCGGTGGACCACGAGCGGGTAATCCAATTCGGACCTACAGGGGGGGAAATTTGGAATTCCGGAGGCAAGCACCTTATCAGGTGAGGTGCTATACTTGCAACCGTCCGGGTCACCTGGCGCGGCACTGTCGGGCCATGCGCCGGGATGATCCCCGGCGGTTGAGGTCCTCAACTCCGCCCAGGGGGGAGTGGGTTAGCCGACCCCAGACACCCCCCCGCCAGACCCCGGGAAACTAGAAGGTGTCGGTCACGTAGGGCGGTGTTCGGCAGCAGAGGATGGAGGAGAGCCCTCATTGACGCGACAGGTCATTTATTGTGGCCAAATTGGAACCGGTAGCCTGACAATTAGATGCAAAATTGCCGGCGTGGGGGTAGACGCCGTAGTGGACACAGGAGCTAGCGCCACGATCATCAGCCCTGTGGTCCTTGATTCGAGCGCAGGCGGCTGGGATAAGATCCAGCGCCTGCAAAATTATAGTTTGCAGCTTGCTACCGGGGTAACGGCCCCGATCATAGGGCGTGGTTCTGTGACCCTCAAGTTAGGGTCGGCAAGGAGGGAGATAGATGTTTGGGTGGCGGAGGTGTGCGACCCATGTTTAATAGGGTTGGACCTGTTGACTGCCAGCGGTTGTAAAATCGACTTGTGCCGGGGGATCCTGCAGGTGGGAGTAGAAGAGCTGCCGTTAGGGGGAGTGAGCACGGCCGAGAGAGCGGAGCTGGAGGCTTCCGAGGCCGTGACCATTCCCCCAAGGGCCGAGGCGATAGTGCCGGCCCGGTGGGCAGCTCGCCCAACATGGCAGGAGTCCTGCGGCCTGGTCGAACCGGTGGCAGCGCAGTCCATACCGGGTTTGATCGTGGGCCGCACCCTTGTAAAAACGGACGGGCCGGTAGTGGCCGTCCGAGTAGTAAATGTGAGTACAGAACCACGCACTATAGTAAGGGGCACGAGGGTAGCTGGCTGCACCCCAGTTGAGGAAGTCGCGACAGTGAGGGGCGAGAACGTCCAGCCGAGCCGACCCCGGGGGGAGCCTTCAATAACAAGTAGGAATTGGCCCGATCCCATTTGCGAGATGGTAAATCGTAGTAGCGTAGAGTTGGGAGGTACCCAGAGGGAGGCCTTACACAAACTGGTTGGGTCCCATTTGGACCTCTTCTCCCTGTCCACCGAGGATATTGGACGTACGGGCCTGGTGAAACATCAGATCCACACCGGTGAGGCCCGGCCTATTCGTCAGGCCGCCCGACGGCTCCCTTGGAGCAAGAGGGCGGAAGCTGACGAGCAGGTTGCAAAAATGCTCGACGCAGGTGTGATCGAGCCCTCGGGAAGTCCTTGGATGTCACCTGTTGTGCTGGTCAAAAAGAAGGATGGGACCACGCGGTTCTGCGTGGACTATCGCCAGCTAAACAACGTGACACTCAAGGACTCATATCCCCTGCCAAGGATTGATGACACCCTCGATGCCGTTGCGGGCTCAAATTGGTTCACAACTTTGGACCTCAAGAGTGGGTATTGGCAGGTGGAGATGGATAGGGCAGGGAAGGAGAAAACGGCATTTTCCACAGGTAAGGGACTGTATCAGTTTACTGTGATGCCGTTTGGTTTGTGTAACGCCCCCGCCACCTTTGAAAGATTGATGGAGCATGTACTAGGCGGCATGCCATGGCAATCATGCCTGGTGTACCTGGATGACGTCCTGGTACATGCCCAAACGTTCCCCCAGGCCGTAGCTAATTTGGACCAGGTGTTCGGGTGCCTCAGACAGGCAGGGTTGAAGCTGAACCCGAGTAAGTGCACTTTGTTTGCAAGAGAGGTGGCCTATCTAGGTCACGTGATCGGCCGCGAGGGGGTAAAAACGGACCCAGACAAAATTAAAGCGGTAGAGGAGTGGCCCGCACCACGTACCATCAAAGAGGTGCGGGGATTTTTGGGACTCTGCTCCTACTACCGGCGCTTTGTGGCGAAATTTGCGGAGTTGGCCCGTCCCCTCCACCGGCTTACGGAGAAGGGGACGCGATTTAATTGGACACGGGAGTGCCACGAGGCCTTCCAAAAATTGAAGGGGTGTCTGACATCCGCACCCCTTCTAGCTTACCCCACTAGTGACGGGCCATTTACCCTGGACACGGATGCGAGCCAGGAAGGATTGGGCGCAGTTTTGTCTCAGACACAGGAGGGCGTGGAGAGAGTGATTGGTTATTATAGTCGGGCCTTAAGTAGGCCCGAGCGAAATTATTGTGTCACTCGCAAAGAGTTATTGGCTATGCTGGCTGCCATGAACCATTTCCACCCGTACTTGTACGGGCGGAAATTTTTGGTTAGAACTGACCATTCCTCCTTGCAATGGCTCCTTCGGTTCAAGGAACCGGAGGGCCAAATTGCAAGGTGGTTGGAAAAGTTGCAGCAGTACGATTTTGATGTGGCCCATAGGGCCGGGAAGGCCCATGGTAATGCGGACGCACTCTCTCGGCGTCCTTGTCTGGGGGAAAACTGTAAATTTTGTGCGAGACACGAGGAGAGGGAGCAATTGGGCGATTCCGCCCCGATTCTCGTCGTCCGGGCAACCCGGGTGAGAGGGCCAATTTTGCCACTAACCGCGGACGAGGAATTTGGAGAGTTGGCTTGGAGCACGGCCCAGCAGGAGGATCCTGTTCTGGGGCCGGTGTTCCAATGGGTCAAATTGGGGCAAAGACCAAAGGGGGAAGAGGTCACCCCCCTCGGGGCGCAGACAAAGGCATATTGGGCTCAGTGGCAGACCCTGGAATTGAAAGGCAACATCTTGTATCGCAAGTGGGTGGAGGTTCCCTCTGATAGAACTTCCTGGCTGGTGATAGTCCCTGACAAATTCAAGAACGTCATATTGCAACAGGTGCATGGTACCCGCTCCGGCGGCCATTTGGGCAGGACAAAGACAATATCTCGGGTCCGCCGGAGGTTCTATTGGGTGAATATGGGGCGCGACATACAGGACTGGTGTCGGAGATGCGACGCCTGTTCTGCCAAAAAGGGACCAGCACGGAGGATGAGGGCCCCCCTTCAATTACATCAGGTGGGGGCCCCCCTTGAGCGGGTGGCTATGGATATTCTAGGACCGCTACCCCGCACCCGCCTAGGTAATAAGTACATCCTCGTTGTGATGGACTACTTCACCAAGTGGCCGGAGGCCTACGCCCTCCCCAACCAAGAAGCAGGGGTGGTAGCGCAGGCCTTCGTGGAAGGATTTGTGTGCCGGCATGGGATTCCACAGGAGTTGCACACCGACCAGGGACGAAATTTTGAGAGCAAATTGCTAAAAGATGTGTGCAGTCTCCTGTCAATTCGAAAAACCAGGACAACGCCTTTAAGACCTCAATCTGACGGGATGGTGGAAAGATTCAACCGAACTTTAATCCAACAACTGGCACTGTTCACCACCACCCGTCAGGATGACTGGGACGAACATCTCCCTTATTTGCTCATGGCCTACCGAACCAGCCAGCACGGGGCCACCGCATGCAGTCCAGCGTTGCTTATGTATGGGCGGGAGTTACGGGCTCCCGCCGACTTGCTATGCGGTCCCGTGCCAGACACAGTGGTTAACCCGCCGAGGGAGGGGTACGCACGTCACCTAGAGGAAGGCATGGAGCTAGTCCATGCCTTCGCCCGCCGCCAACTCCATCTGGCGGGGGAAAAGATGAAGCGCAGGTACGACGACCGGAGCCAGGGGAGTCAATACGCTCCGGGGATGAAGATTTGGTTCTTTAATCCCCGGAGGCGGAAGGGAAGGTGCCCAAAACTCACCTCCCCCTGGCAAGGCCCAGGAGTCGTCCTGTCGCAAATCTGTGACGTGGTCTTTAAGATCAAAATGGGGCCACGAGCCCTCCCTCGGATCGTCCACGCCGACCGGATAAGACCTTACACCGGCGAGCAGGCGCCCCCGTGGATTGCCTCGGCTTTAGATGCCGAGGCGGGACCCAGTACCTCTGAATAAGGGGGGCTTATTAGTGCCAGAGGACTGGGGGATTGAGGAGCGATAGGCCCGGTGGGAGAGGGTGGCATCCCTGCCACCCTTCCCATGGGTGGGGGCAAAGGAGCAATAGCTTATGGGGTGTATGGCAGTGAAAACTAGCCCGGGTGGGTTAGGATATTGTGTGTAGGGATCTAGAAGATGACATTAGGTAACGTTAGTTAGTGACTTATACCTGTAGTGGGGACGCAGGTAGATTAGTATGGATGATAATGACGTGGGAGCGCAATAGTTTAAAGGGACGACTGGGAAGCGCAAGTTTCAGAAGGGAGTAGTTAGCTGAGATGATGCTGTGTGTGTGAGAATTGAACAGGTGTGATTGCACAGGTGTGCAACTGGACAGGTGTGTGGAGCAGTGTATGAGTAGTGAGTGTTGTGGATCAGCGCGAATGCGCTTGGGGAGAGAAGGGTGCAGGTGGCACCAGGTGTGAGAGCACAGGTGTGCAAGTACAGGTGTGTGGAGAGAGTTGGAGTAAGTGGTACGGAGTGGTGTGCATGGTGCGAAGGTGTGGATGGGGGAAGAGTGGACCCCCTTTCACGAGTACCCGGGGCGGGTAGTGTAAGTGTTAGGTAGAGGGTACAGGTAAATTGTGGTTGGATATTGGCACTTGTGGTGCGGTTGCAGAATGGTGTTGTGAATGGGTGCATTAGTGTTGTGGAAATGGCTGGGCGTGTAGCCTGTTAGTGCGTGTAGTTGGTTGGGCACTCCACCACTGTGAGGATGTCGGCCAGGTGAGGCCGCAGGTGGGCTCTGGGAGCCGGTAGAGTTGTGGATGGGGCCCGAGGATCCGGAGGACGGACCCGGGTAGCCCAGTGCCAGAGAGGGCACCGAGTGGGGAGAGTGCCAGAGGGCCTTCCCCAGGTAGTTAGGTTAGGGCAAGGAGCAGGTAAGCTCGGAGGCAACTGCAGTGGTGGAGGTGTGCAGGTGGGTAGACCCACTGGGAGAGGTACACGCCGCAGCCCAGAAATTGTGCGAGGGCACCGGGAGATGAATCGGGGGAGTGAGACCCCAAATTGAAGCGCACCACAGTTTGGCCAATGGGAATTGGTTTTTAGAACCCATAGTGTAAGAGGGCCAATGGGTTGGCCGGAGAAAGACCCCGGGTAGTGTAAAGTTGTTAAAGTCATTTAGGAAATAGTTAGGATTGATGAACCTGTCGCACCATACGCAGCCACTTACCTGTGGTGATGATGATGACTCCACACCTGTGTTTTCTTTGTTTTGTTGCAGGAGATGAATCGCTGTGTGGATTTGTGAGACGCATCACGACGTGGATGAGACATTGGGGTGATTCCATCTCTCCCTCCCTAGGAGGGACTGATGATGAATTGGTAATGGCAAATTATGATGTTGAGTTGGAGATGGCAAATTTTGATGAGAGTTGAAAATGGCAAATTTGATTGGTTAGGAGGGAGAGAAGACGAATTTGGTATATGGGAGGAACGGGGAAGACAGTAGGGATGTTTGTTGATTTGTAAAGTAGATGTTTATGGGTAGTGTTGTGTTGTGTGGATACAGTAAGGGGTAAGGGAGGGGCCATGTAGGTTACCTGGTGGGGGGGGGGGGGCGTACGATAGGAACGTACCTGTCTCACCTGGTTCCCATGTGCCCCCAGTGTGCATTACCTTATATTGCGTGCACTTTTGCGCCCTTACCACCTTACTCACTTGTTTCTTCTTTTGTCTCCCACCTCCGAGGATCTGGCTTTGGGGTAGAGAGAGAGGAGAGAGAGGTGCTGGCTACGCAGTTGTGGGCCTGCACTTTCGCTGTTCGCTGCCTGGATCGGTACACCATATGGACCGCAATGTTTGTGGCCACCCACAATGGACCGCAGTTCGTTTGCGGCCAAGCACCACCCGTTGATGGACCTATGGGTCAACGTGGCACCTATGCCATAAAGGTGAACCACTGTTAATTAACACCACTGAAGGCCACACGAAGAGCAAGAGACACCTGCAGGGTTAGGGGTTGTCGAATTTATTTTTATTCCAATGAACAATGGTGACTGCACCGATTGGTGGTGGGGTGGTGCTTTTGATGCTGGGACGGGGTGCTCTGCACGTTATTAAAGGCCGTCGGCCACAGAGCACTCGTGGGTTGGTGTATCGATGCTGGCAAGCGCGCTCTCTCTATGCATAACATCTGCATGTGTTCCTCCAAAGACAGGTCCTGGATCGTAGTGTAGATATCAGCGTAATCTTGTAAATAATGCTCCCTACCGGCTGTATGTGTAGTTTGAGAATTCTTTCCGCAATTCGGTTATCCTGTGGGTGTGTTTCTGTGAGGAGAAGGGTGCAACGTCGCAGGGGGACATATTTACTCATTTGTGAACATCTGTAAAACTGTCGCACTCAGGGTAGAGTTAATAGTAGAGGGACTACATCTGAGTGCCACACTAAACTAGGTAAAAATTTATCGGGTCGGGACGCCCCGAGGGTAGAGAAGGGTGCAATGTTGCGAATATGGAATTTGGCCTCCATATCCGCTTGTAAATATTCCCCTATTTCTCCAATACTCCCCAACTTTCCCCAATCCCCCATTCCCTAGTCCCATTGCATGTAAACAACAATCAGTAGAGCCGACCTTCCCCTTATTCCCCCATTAAATGTCGTGCCCAGGTCCACCGCACCACACGTAGACAACTTTCGGACATCTTGCTAGTTATTCTTAGTCTATGTCAGTTAAGGCCTCGTTTCCATTAATTATGACTCTTCGTTGCACCAGAATGTGATTATATGGCACCAGTAGTGAGTTTAGGACCTTTCCCATACCTCCTTCCATCTTCTTCAACAACTATAACTACAACAACAGAGGAGATGGGGGCGTCGCGGCGGCGCGGGGGAGGATGCGTCCTCACACCGGCTCGATTAGCGCCATTGACCACGCGCTCCACGGGGTTACCACGGAGGGGCTGGCTGTCAGCTCCTCCTCAAGGGCGGAGCCTGGTAACCCCCCGCACCCAATCAGAAGGGCGGACCGATTCCATCTGGGGCGGCGCTAGCGAGCCGAGGGCGTGTCACTCCCCGCCGGATATACGTGGCGACTTACCGGAAGTAAGAGGAGATGCGCCCCCAGCTGGAGAAAGAGGTACCTGCGAGCGCTGAGTCAGATGCGCCCCGCCTGAGAAAGAACGTTGCCTGCGATCGCTGAGAGAGAAAGACCCGCCTGAGAAAGAACGTCCCCTCCGAGCGCTGTGACCTCCCCGCATCTTGGACCGGACTGTACCCTGCTTTGAGCCAAGAGTGCACCTTGAGCCATCGCTATCTGCCTTTCCTTGCCATCAATCCCCGTGTGAGTCAGCCGTTGTCCCGTTTACCTGTCGTCTGTCCGGGGTTAATATAAGAGTGTGTCTAAGTGCCTGTCTTCCTGTGATATACCTCTAGCCCCTGTAATCTAACCTTTCCTTACGAATATAATTGAGAATCGAAACATTGGTGTCTGTCATTATAACCCAGCCGGGTGTTTTCTTTTTCTTATTGAGCCAGCGTAACGCGACTTTGTCAACGTCGAGTATAATCGGGTAATTTGTGCGGACACGACGGCCATTCCGCTCGGCCCACCTTAACATCAAAGTCGTGTCTGTAACAATATATATATATATATATATATATATATATATATATATATATATATATATATATATATATATACATATATATATACATATATATATACATATATATATACATATACATATATATACATATATATATATATACATATATATATACATATATATATACATATACAGTGGAACCTTGACTTACGAGTGCCCAACTTACGAGTTTTTCGAGATACGAGCCGTCGCTCGGGCGGTTTATTGGTTTGAGATGCGAGCCGAAATCCGAGTTACGAGCTTTCGCCACCCGGTCACGTGGTTATCTTGCCGTGCACGTACAGTACGTATCTCTGTCGTATAGCGCTGCATTTTTTTTTTCGCATTTTGGTTATTTCGAGTTCACGCCGCCAGGTGGGTTCTGGTCACGTGGTTATCTTGCCGTGCACGTACAGTACGTATCTCTGTCGTATAGCGCTGCATTTTTTTTTCCGCATTTTGGTTATTTCGAGTTCACGCCGCCAGGTGGGTTCTGGTCACGTGGTTATCTTGCCGTGCACGTACAGTACGTATCTCTGTTGTATAGCGCTGCATTTTTTTTTTCGCATTTTGGTTATTTCGAGTTCACGCCGCCAGGTGGGTTCTGGTCACATGGTTTATCTTGCCGTGCACGTACAGTACGTATCTCTGTCGTATAGCGCTGCATTTTTTTTTCCGCATTTTGGTTATTTCGAGTTCACGCCGCCAGGTGGGTTCTGGTCACGTGGTTATCTTGCCGTGCACGTACAGTACGTATCTCTGTCGTATAGCGCTGCATTTTTTTTTTCGCATTTTGGTTATTTCGAGTTCACGCCGCCAGGTGGGTTCTGGTCACGTGGTTATCTTGCCGTGCACGTACAGTACGTATCTCTGTCGTATAGCGCTGCATTTTATTTTTCGCATTTTGGTTATTTCGAGTTCACGCCGCCAGGTGGGTTCTGGTCACGTGGTTATCTTGCCGTGCACGTACAGTACGTATCTCTGTCATACAGCGCTGCATTTTTTTTTTCGCATTTTGGTTATTTCGGAAAATTTCTTACTTTTAACCATGGGGCCTAAGAAAGTGAGTGGCAAGTGCAGTGCTGAGAAGAAGAAGAGGATGATGTGCTTGGATATAAAACACGCAATCGTCGAAAAACATGAGCGAGGTGTCGAGGAGGACGTATATAACGCAGAGGAGAAGAGCATGCCAGGCCACAACTTGTTCATAATGCCGGCGATAGCTCGCCTTCTCTTTGTGGAAAACACGGTGAGATCCTTAACATCCAACAACTAATGGGACGCAAACGGGGCGCCCAGTTTAGCGGTACACACATTGATGAATCACCTGCCTGTGAAACACCGACATGGACAGGTTATAGCTGGGTCGGGATTCAAACCCAGGCTGGACAGTTTAGACTTTAGAGTCAAGTGTGCGTACCTCCAGTCCAGGCCATCCTGCCAACTTGTATGCTGCATACAGGTGAAATATAAAGCGCGAGATATTTTTATATATACTGTATATTAAAAAAAAATTGGTGTGGTTTTTGGCGGGCTGGAACGGATTAATAGCATTTCAATGCATTTCAATGGGGAAATTTGATTTGAGATACGAGCAATTTGAGTTACGAGCTCGGTCACGGAACGAATTAAACTCGTAAGTCAAGGTTCCACTGTATATATATATACATATATATATATACATACATACACATATATATACATATATATATACATACATACACATATATACATATACATACATACATATATATATACATATACATACATATAATATACATACATACATCATACATATACACATATACATATACATATATATATATATACCTATATACACATATATATACATATATAGAGTATACATACACATATATATATATACATATATATATATACATACACATATATATATACATATATATATATACATACATACATATATAATATATACATACATACATATACATACATATATACATACATACACATACATATATACACATATACATACATATACATATATATACATACACACATATTATATATATACATAACACATATATACATACATATATATATATATATATATATATA
>NC_136263.1:16432652-16505152 GCF_964187855.1 Myxine glutinosa
AGGCTATTGTGGACTTCTTTTGCAAACGAAGAGCTGATTCTTCACAGATGGTACCAGGAGTGGGGTGTCAACAGACGCGGAGGACGGGAAACGGAGCCCGAGGGACAGGAGGAAGGCTGACCTGAGGCCGGCGCCGGCACGTTGATTTGATTAAAGGTGGGAGTTGTTTTATATCAGAGGGCTATTATTCCAAATTCGTACCTTCCTCCCTCGCGCGGGTTCAGTCTCCTTGTCTTCCGCGCTGTCTGCACTCGAACAGAAATTGTAAGTAAAGGCTCATTTAGGCCTCAGAATGACGTGGTTTTGTTAAAGCCAGGATAAACAAGTAAGGATAAACCAGGAAGGACTTAACAGTAAGCTTAAAGTTACAGTTAGCACCAGGAGGGGAAAATGAGGTCGGACAGCCATATAGGCTGAAGCCAGGTGGCCAAGATTTTTCCAGGAAGGAACAGCCCAGAGACAAGATGGGGTATGCCATTGCATGCCAGGGAACGAAGGGCTGTGGCTAAACTTAGATAGAAGGCCAAAGCAACAGAGGTCCAGATAGAAACAGGCCAGGACCTGGTGGACAAGAGAAAATAAATAAGCTCACAGGAAATGGGCCAGGTGGCCACAGGGTGAGAAGGACAGGAATGGTTTTTGAAATATTGAAATTTTAAGCATTGTAGCTATAGTTATTGAAGCTACAGGACAGAGGACAATTAAGTAAGCAGTTAAACAAGTAAAACAGCGAGTGATGCCGCTGGACCAGATACCAGACCAAGACCCCCCAACCCCCCAAGACCTGAGCTCAGTCCCGGGGCTCTAGGCAACACCCCCCACCCCCCCCCCAAGACCTGAGCTCAGTCCCAGGGCTCTAGGCAACACCCCAACACCCCGCCCTGCCTTCCCTTTTTTCACCTCAACCCACCCCCCGTCCAACCAGTCCCAAAAATCCTTTTCCTTGAATGAGAGACGTAACATGAATGAGCAAAGATTGTTTGGGAGTGGCTGGAGAAAGGCATGATTTGAGTCGATCTGAGTTTCGCGCGAAGTCTGGGAGACTTCTATGAGTATATGAATGAGGAATGAATGTATATTGGGATGTTAATTGACGTGTGTATCTAGCCAATGTATTTGTCTGTATGACATATGCAAAGCAGAGGGTTTCGGTGTGAAGCTTTGTAAGTGATCTGCTCGACGTGCGGGAAATTCAGGCCGGGAATGTCCATTTTAGCGTCTATCCGAGAGAACAGGCGAGGTCCTGAACTGAGTCCGGATTTTCATCTGTTTGGGAGTTGTTTGGGAAGCGAATTGATATAAATCGGGTCAGGAAAGCACTCGGAGTGCCCTTGTCGACCTACTGTTGATATGAAGCGGGTTTCTTGGAGATGGTTGCAGGATGGGCTGTTTTTTTTCGCTAAATTCAGAATTCGAATCAATATGTGTGTTTTACTTGAATCGAAGAGTTCATTCAATGGCAGATATTGTGGATTGTATGTGTGGGATGTATCGCTGAGGCAGCTCACCTTTGAATTGGTGTCATATAGTGCATTTTGGGTCAGAGAGGTCAAGCGTCGGAGATCCTGTTTTTTTGCGATGTTTACGAGCTAGGGATGAGTTCTGACAGCTCAATGTTCTGACAACTCACTACATGTCAGGTCGCAGATTTGTTATGACAGCTTTTCGCACTTTGTTATGACAGCCGACTGCATGTCCCAACGTAAGGTAAACCCCGCCGCGAACGCGAATAGAGCGGCGTGCAGGGAGTGTTGGGATTCGTGTGGAGGCACGAGGGTGCGCGCCAAGACGGGGGGCGGCGTGGCGTCGTCGCGTTGAGATGGTTGTGCCAGGTCGATCGGCGATCTCTGAATTTAAATCGGATTTTTGTCATGTGTGTTGTGAAATTAAACGTCTATCCGAGAATCCTGGCAATGTTCGTTTAACTAAAGTGTGGTACAAACCTGTGTTTCCGCCGTGCGGCTCCGTGGAAGTTTGGGTAGAGGGATATTGGGTGTTCAGACAGGAGCCGAGCGAGCCGCGAGTCACGGGTGTGCTGTATGAGATTTGCTCAGAGTGCTGGCGATAACTCGCCCACTCTCAGAGGAGGATGTGTGCCCAAATGCATTGTGGGTCATTTCGACTTTGCTGGATGTCGGACGTTCATGTCAGACGAGCCATGTCGGAATAGTGGCCGGCTGCGACATATATGCCAGGCAATGTCACAGGACGAATACGTTACTTATAAGATGGATTTTTATTTAAGATGGATTTATAAGATGGATAGATGGATGGATTTATTTAAGATGGCTAAAATAAACGATTTCAAGACAGAGTAATTAATTTCCGGAGCCAAGTTCCAACAGGAAGTCTTGTTCATACAGTAAGGTACAGTGCGGAGTGGCGGCTGGAAGATGCATCGAGGCATTTGTGTTGATCGATGCGGACACAGATTTAGTATGCTGGTAAGGTTAAGTTATTAAAATTGGAAATTCAATAATTTGAGCAGAAATGTCACGTTTCAACAGAACGCTGATCCGAGGAAGGAGGACGGTTGAGGTTTCAACTGTCGGTATGTGGTGTGGCTTGTGCCAAGGTGTGGGCGCGAGGAGGTGTGTTGATGAAGCGTTGTGCGAACGAGGAGGGATTTGCGAAAGGTGCACCAGGTAGAGAGGTGCTGCATTGTGAAGCACGCCTCGTACGGAAGTTCCTGGACGGATTGTGACGGTTGTTGGATTCGTAGGAGCTAGCATTTTGCGATGTAGAGCCTCAATAAGGGTCATTTGTCTGTCTGGATGTGGTTCTTGCAGGGAATGACGCCGGACTTGTATTATTTGCGGAAAAATAAAGCGCTGGTTACCCCAATTCGAAGTTTGACCTTTTAAAGTTTAGTTGACCTTTGTTCGAGATATGCAAGGGAAAGGTCAGAGGTAATTCACTAACCTTGGAAGAACGACAGGCGGAGTCAGTCTACAGGGTGTTGCTTTAACGACAGGATATATAGGACTTAAATCTGGAGAATATCGGGACATTATATTGTGGGTAAAACCAAAATCATGTACATAATTAGTGGACAGAGAATATCGAGTTTTTTGTTGTTGTGGAAGCGTCAGGTACAGTACGCTTGGAATTTAATTTAACCGGGCCGAGCGGTGGGGATTTGAGATGGATTTGAGTCACGTTAAATGGAGGACATTTGTGAGGATGAAGAGATGCAAGTAACGTGGATTAAATTGTGGTATCACGAGTTGGGTGCCAGAGATATTGTGGTTATTATAACTCACTGATTATAGGGGGCGCCGGGCGCACCGAGTACAGATCGGGTTGCATGATGGAGCACGCATGCATGGATTTTGGCTTTGCGAGGCTCCGGATAGAAATTGGCATTTCGATGCTGTGGATTATATTGTGCCTGCCCGGAAAGGTGATGTCCTGTGCTGGGGCTGGCGACATGCCTCTGTTATTTGTCTGTCTGTCGGTCTGATTGTAAGTCTTTGGTACTGGGAGGGCTAATTGAGTGCTCAGGCGTCATTGTTCCATGGAGGCAGGAGCTGTGAGTCACAAAATGTAAATGTAACACAGAGAGATGGACAGGACAACAATGGAGTTTATATGGACGGGTTTGGGGCAGTTTCAATCTGACGATTACAGAGTGCTTTGTTCCGTTCACGAAACATGTAAAATTCATGGAGTTGAAGTAGTTTGCAAGAAGGCAGCAGAGTCAGTACTGGGATGCAACTTCGTCCGGGGGTTTTGGTCCAGCCTGCAAGGAGTCCAGGGGCTTGTTTTAGGGCTGGGTCGCCAAAAATGGGATGCTGTGCCCATCTGGATGTAAAATTATCCATCAAGGACGGGGAATAATGTGCAGTGTGATTGGGTAAGAGGTAAAGGCCATAAAACACCAACCCCATGAGGAACGAAATAAATGGAGAGATGTTGGGATCACATGATGGTTGGGATTGAAGAACAACCTACTGGGATTTCAAACCTGTGTTTGGGTCTGGGGCAACTGGGTGATGGGCAACAGTGTATGAGTGAGTAATTATGATCTGTTTAAGTGTAAGAGGCGGTGGAGAAGAAAGGGGTGATGAAAAGTTATTTGTTTTAGTGTGAAGTAGGTTGGTTGCTTATTTGTCACAGTAAGATGAGAGTTGTGTTTTTAAGCTTGGTCTTTGAATGAATTGTTGCTTGGAATGTGTTGATTGGAAAAGTGATTTCTGATCGCTGATCCGATCTGGTTTTGAATTGTTGATTTAATTTTGAATTGATTGGAGGTAATAAGGATTTGTGTTGATTTCCTGATTTGAGTTGATCTGGAAACAAAGACAGATGGGATTAATGTGTATATCAGGAACATTTTGGAAAAGAAATATGGATATATGACATTACTAAAATATAACCAAGCAATTGAGAGTTCTTGGGTTAATGGGATATAAATAAATGCATCTACAAGTTGATGGTTTATAAAAAATTTAGTTCTGGATGATACTTAAACGATGAACAATGTTGGCAATATACAAAGAATGTGACTTGTTTTTTGGGGGGGAAACATGTGGTTTAAAATTGGTTGGCTAAGTTTTAAAGATGGAGATGTTTCGCAGAACTCTTATGATTATTTATATGAGTGGTGGACTATTCCATGGAGAAGCATGGTATGGTATAAAAATAAAGAGGGAGTATCCAGGAAAAAGATGTTCAAGTGAACTTTGTGCTGTGAAAAGAATGTCGAGTTAATGGAAGTGTTTTGTTCGATTAATTTTGTTCAATTTGTGTTCAAATGACCATCGATGTTGGGGGCAAAGTTATGGGTGAATTTGGTGAGTGGTTGTGGGCAAACGAAGATTAATTTAGATTTATCATAGTTAAGTTCGAGGAAGTTGATTTGAAGCCAGAATTTCATTTGGATGCCAGAAAGGAGAAAGGAGATGCTGAAAGCCAGAAAGGAGATGCTGTTGTCTACTCTGAATGACAGGTGGCGGTATCCAGGGCGCTGAGGAGTTTGTTCACGTTGTAAAGTTTGTTTATTTAGTTTGTTTATTGTAGAGAAGAGTGCTTTTGGGATTCCGGAGCCAGAGTGGATAATTTGAGAGTAGTAGGTGGTCCATGTGAAGCTTGGGAGTGAACTGATTTGGGTTTAATAGGCACAAGCTGGTCTAAACAGGGTGAGGAGGATGGCGTGATTGATGATGTCAAAGGAGGCGTTGAGGTGAGGAGGATGAAAATGTTGAGGTTGCCGGCATCAGAGGAGAGAAAAGGTCGCTGGTGATTTTGAGGAGAGCAGTTTCAGTACTGTGGCTGGAGCAGAATCCGGATTGGGATGTTTCATACAGGTTATTGGCAGAGTGGTGATGTTTGAGTTGAGTGGCCACAGCACGTTCCAAAACTTTTGACAGAAAGGGTAGGTTGGAGATGGGTCTGAAGTTATTTAGGGTGTCAGGGTTTAGTCCAGGGTTTTTCCAGAATGGGGGTGAAGTTTCACGAGTTTTTGGGGAAATCGGTATGTGAAGCTGGATTAAGTTGGAACTGCTTGATGAGCCATGGAGATGGATTGGGTTTCGTTGTTGGTTGTCTGGGAGTTCGGTTGTTGCATTGCCAAAGGTTTCTGTGTGGTGGACACACTGGTTGGCTGTTGTCTTGTGTGACGTGGGTGGAGATGTATGTGGCTGTGTGTGGCTGCCTGGAGGGGAAGACGGCTACAGTGGTTGATATTGGTTGTGGGTTGTCCGGGGTGCTTCGATTTGCATAGGGGGTGAAGATTGGGATATTACATTATTTTAAGTAAGTATTGGTATGAGTAATTACATAAGTAATTATGAGTTATTATGAGTATTAGTTATGAGTAAGTGATTATTTTAGTAAAGTTACATGTTTCGCTGTGTTGTGGATCTGCGGACAAGCTAGTTTGATGGGTACCCTGGGGTCTTCGGCGTGTCTATGTGTTTGGCTGTCTGTCACACCGGACTCTTGAATGGGTTTTCATGAGACGAATTTCAGACATAACAGTGAGAATCTATTTTGAGCGAATCACAGTGGGTGAGGAAAACATTGTGTGTGACCAGACACCAGAACTGACCAGAATTGAAATTGGAAGTAGACCAGGTTATTTCTATTATTTGTTTATTCGTGAAAATAAATAAATAATAGGGGGAGGTTAATGGAGGTTAATGGTGGTTTGTTTGTGTTAATGGAGGTTAATGGTGGTTTGTTTGTGTTAATTCTAGTTGAAACTCTCGCTGAAGTAATTTTCGTTTATTTTTATTTTTTGATTCGATTTGAGAGTTGAGATGATTGATTTTTTATTAATTTTATAATTTTATTTTTATTGATGTTGGAAACAGGTAATGGGATGCTGAGAGAAGGATTGAATTTAATTTGAATTGGACTGGATTAAATGGGATTGAATTTAAAAATTGAATATTGGATAAAATTGGATCCACTTGAAAAAAGTGGATTAGGAAATTGGAGAAAAGGTGTTCTATGAAACTATGAATTGAATGAATTGAATCTATGAATTGGAGACCTGTAGACCAGGCGCTCCCAGGAGACTTGTGGACCAGGTGTTCCACCAGAGGAAAAAGACCAGGTGTTCGTGGAGCACTTCACCTGCAAGAACGCCTTGGAACCAAGGTGGAAGGGACCAGTCCAGGTGTTGCTGACTACACCAACGGCAGTCTTTTGCGAGGGCAAGACTTCGTGGATCCACGCCACGCACTGTAAGTTGGCCATACAAGCACCAGACACTACACCACAGCAACCACAGTAAGGATGGGCCTAATCATAGGTACAATACTATTGATAGCGACAGCAGCTAGGGGAAACTCCGATTCCAATAGATGCGAAAACGAAACCCGACACCTCACCGTAACATGGGGACAAAGAGTATCACTACCATGTTTCGAACAGAAAGCCCTGCACACAAATTGGGTGAACATAAATTGGCTAGCACTGTCGGCAGGGCCTGGACGCGTTGGCATGATACTACAAAAGCAACGAGAGTTCCGGGAAGACGGGCAAGCTAGCATTAAGACCTTGGCCCAACCAGGATACCAATGGGGAACCCCTGATTTTAAGCTACAAACACGCACACGCCTAGGGAAAGACATGACCATGCAGGTCCGGTGCAGCGTCTGGACCCCTGGCGCGGCCGGTGGCGAAAAGAACTACATACCATGCATCGAATACATACTCACGCCACAACCCCAGAATAAGGCCCCAAAGAAGGGTGAAAACACATATTGGAAAGTGGCCAGGGAAGTGGCAACAATTCAAAATAGGACACACTGCTGGTCGTGCATGCGCTTTCCCCAAGCAGGCACCACAGGAATACACATGATAGTGCTACCTCTGTCCCTCAATGACCTCTGCTCACAACCTATCGATTCCCCATGTTTAGTCACCACGCTGGAAAGAGAAGGGGTTGACAACGGCAAGAGTTGCAATCGACAATTTAATTATCGCCCGTCAATGATTGCCCATGTGGCCGAGAGGCCTGCCCCCGTCTGGGTCAAACCACAGAAAGGGAAGGTCTGCCTCCAGGGTTCCGGCCACTTGCGTATGGGAGAATCAGAATGCGCCTACACTCTCCCCGGGAAGCTGGGACAAGGGAGCTCGGGGATTACATTACGAATAGTACTGCAAGATAAACACAACCACAACATAACGGCTATAACATTCTCTAGGGGGGTTAGTAGGATTAATGGGGTGGTAAAGGGACTCCAGTGCTTATCCACCCACCTGGTCCCACCCCATGGGACAATGTTTATATGCGGCGACAAGGCTTACCCCTATTTACCAAATAATTGGGGGGGCACATGTTATCTGGGTTCAGTCCTTCCTGACGTTGAGATACTGGATGAGCTAGACCCAAAGTCCTTGGACAGGCGTTATAAGAGGTCAGTCATGAACGAAGATGGAACCACTAAACTACACGGGAGCCTAGGGGAAAAGGTGTTTGGTTTCTTCTTCCCAGGAGCGGGCACAGTCATGGATAGTTTCCGGATAGATAAATTGGCTTTGGCCCTAGAAAAGGTGGCAAACGACACCGCTACGGCTCATGACATACTATTGGACACGGTAATTCACATGCGTACAATGGTGATGCAGAAGTGAGACTAAGGGAAACTAGCCACGCCCTGACGATCGATCGGATCGCGCGCGAAAATTCTTATACATTTAGCTGGCTCACTGACTGGTTCCAGGGATGGACGGGCACCATAGTGAAGTGGTTATTGACCGCACTGGCTGTGATAATCGGGGTAGTAATTTGGGGGGCACTAATGAAATCTCTAGTCCTCCTCTGTATGAGAAAGTATTTTACAGGATGGAAAGTGAAGAAGCCGCCGACAACAACTATGGCTCTGACCACAGAGGCCGTCGACCTGAACGGGTCCTTCAACAAGGCAGTTGCGACCGGCGCTCCAGAAAATTGCATTGAATTTTGTGGCAACTGTGATACTTGTGTGGATCCCATGTGGGAACTGGCTGCTGCCTGTAACGGTGTATGTGATGACTGTGATACTTGTGCTATAAACCCCTTGCGTGTACTGGCTAACGCTGCTTATGTATTACAAGCTGACAGCTGCACGCCCCCTTTAAAACCCAACTATGGATCTGATTGCGACGCTGGGTCTGGCGGTCGAGGGACCCGACGTGGATATCCTAGACCCGCAAGCCGACCAGGCGCCCAAGGGAGACTTTGACATAAAAGGAAGTTCCTCTCTTTGCTTCATATGTATTAAGTTCAAATGCTTCAAGTGAATCGGATTTTTTACGCTCTGTACCCTGACCAGGAAATTGAGACACAAGATACTGACAATATTATGTATTCCCCAGAACAGCAGCACGTGAGGGACCTCATGGGCATGATCGTTGATTAACTTCGAAGATCTGCAAGGACTGAGTCTGCAAAGGGTGGGGGGAGCAAGTTCCGCAGGGGAGGTGACGGGCCCTCTGGCGGAGCAGAACCTCATCTGGACCAGACGCCTTCGTTGTGGATCCGAAACGTTAATGGACTTTCATGTTCTGAGCCCTCAGGCTCCGAGCACGCACCACACGACACGTTCGCCAAATGCACGGGCGAGGCGCTTTGGGCGCACGATATGCCCTTGGGAGATACCCGCATTACACAATTATTTTTTCAATACCCGCATTACACAATTATTTTTCAATAAAGCCCAATGTGGCACGTTGTCTCTTAAGATACTTTGTCTCGACGAGACAAGAGGAAGGAATGTCAAGTAGTAGATTTGTTATTGCCTAAAGTTCAGTTATAGACGTTGGTTGCTAATGTGTTATGATTTATATGATGTTTAAAAATGCTAATTTCATAAAGTTAATAAAGGGTTTTTGCTTCGTTTTAGTTTTGGATGAGGAAAGGCTTAAAATGAGGTCATGCTGGACAATTGTATACGTGTGCTTTTTTCGAGGCTGGTCGTAAAACCACGCCCACATGCGCGTGTTTTTGCGTAATGCTAGTAGAATGACATGAACCTATCGTTAACCATATATATTTTGTTTTAATCACAGCAACGCATGACTCTGTATAAACATGCTTTGAATTACTCATGTACACAAACCCATAAAATATATGGGTTTGTTTGGCTAAGCATACACTCTTCTCTTTGTGAGTTACATTTCTGTTTTCTCGGAGCCCAGAGAAACATTTGGTCCGAATGATAAGGAAGGGCTGACTCCCCCGAATAACAGGGCGGATGACGGTGGGGGCTTGGCCCACCGGGGAGGAACCTCTCCCAGTTTTGTTTGTTCTCTCGGAGATTTTCGGATAATCGTATTCGTATATAAGTGAATGAGAATCAATGCGTTTTCAGGAAGGCTTGACGTGGCATGAGACTGGCTCTTGCTATAGATGTCTTGGCCTCCTCCGGATCTGTATAAGTTGGTTTTTAATAAAGCTGCGCCATTCCAGGCTATTGTGGACTTCTTTTGCAAACGAAGAGCTGATTCTTCACATATATACATACATATATATATATATATATATATATATATATATATATATATATATATATATACATACATATATATATATATATATATATATATATATATATATATATATATATATACATACATATATATATATATATATATATACATATATATATATGTATACATATATATATATATATATATATATATATATATATATATATATATATATATATATATATATATATATACATACATATATATATATATATATATACATATATATATATGTATACATATATATATATATATATATATATATATATATATATATATATATATATATATATATATATACAGGGTGAATCAAAAGAAGCGCCCGCGCCCGATTTCTGTTTTCTCGGCTGTCAGATTCTTTCTGGGATGTCATGTTGTTAATAATTGTCTTACAGATTATTAATTTTCTTACTTTATTTATTTTTGTTTTTGTTTTGCAGATTATTGCTGAGAGTTTGGAAAGTTACTGAAGTTGCACCAAATTGAACCATGAATTACCTTTCAATGAATCGACGCATTGCGGCCGTGAAACATTACTACAAATGTAATGAACAACCAACGATGGCGGCACGCCGTTTGGCACAGGAATTCGATATTAACCCACCCCAGGGAAGAAACATACGATTGATTGTCGGGAAATTTGAAGCAACAGGGTCGGTAGCCACTGCAAAAAAGTTAATAGCTGCAAGAACGAGGGAGGGCACTTTGAAAATTGCAAGTAAAACAGCTTGGTACACTTCAGCAATAATTTTCCCCCTAATAAATGGTTAGATAAACATGTCATTTATTTATTTATACCTTCTTGTACACTGTAATACAAATGGCAAACAAACAATCAACTGACAGAAATATATATATATATCGGGCGCTACTTTTGACTCACCCTGTGTGTGTATGTATATATATTATATATATATACATATATATATATATACATATATATATATACATACATATATATACATACATATATATACATACATATATATACATACATATATATACATACATATATATACATACATATATATACATACATATATATATACATACATATATATACATACATATATACACATACATACATATATACATACATATATACACATACATACATATATATATATATATATATATATATATATATATATATATATATATATATATATATATATATATATATATATATATATATAGTCACGTGAAAAAGTAAGTACACCCCATGTAAAGTTTTGATTTTTTCAACATATTTCAACATACAGCTATTTGATCTTCATCTATCTATAATTCCAGTAATCTCTGTGTGTGTGTGTGTCTGTCTGTGTGTTTGTTTGTCTGTGACCGCTGTTTCTCGACAACCACGGGTCCGATATACTTGAAACTTGCCAGGTATATTGCTGGGGACCCGAGGATGTGCCTTTTCAAGGTTTCATATTAATCGGACAATTACTTACCGAGCGATGTCCAAAAAACGATTCAACCAATCAGAGAGCAGCGAACTAGCGCGTGTGCCGAACGTGGCGGACACACTCTGCCTCGGATGGCACATTTGAGAGCGTATTCATTTATTTCACGTTTGCAAACTATGTTGGCGCTATGTTGGCGTTAAACGATGTTTTAAAACTAATAAAAACGAATTTGCGATTCATTCGCTTTCCTGCGCGTTTGTGTACGCGATGGCGATTTCTTTACCAAACTCCGGAAGCCGTTCGCTTTGGACCGAACCATTTCATGTAAATAGAGGGGGGGGTTCTGTGGTCGTTGCGAATGGACCAAACCATTCATGTAAATAGAGGGGGGGGATTGTCACTGTACTCGCAAGCCGTTCGCCGTTCGCTTTGGCGTTGCGAATGGACCAAACCATTTCATGTAAATAGAGGGGGGGGATATAATTTTAGATAGATATATAGTACGGGCATATATATAGTACGGGCATGCCCTAGTCTATCTATAATTCCAGTAATCTCTGTCTGTCTGTCTGTACGTTTGTTTGTTTGTCTGTGACCGCTGTTTCTCGACAACTACCGGTCCGATATACTTGAAACTTGCCAGGTATATTGCTGGGGACCCGAGGATGTGCCTTTTCAAGGTTTCATATTAATCGGACAATTACTTACCGAGCTATGTACAAAAAACGATTCAACCAATCAGAGAGCAGCGAACGATCGCGTGTGCCGAACGTGGCGGGCACACTCTGCCTCGGATGGCACATTTGAGAGCGTATTCATTTATTTCACGTTTGCAAACTATGTTGGCGTTAAACTATGTTTTACAACTAATAAAAACGAATTTGCGATTCATTCGCTTTCCTGCGCGTTTGTGTACGCGATGGCGATTTCTTTACCAAACTCCGGAAGCCGTTCGCTTTGGACCGAACCATTGCATGTAAATAGAGGGGGGGGATTGTCACCACTCGCAAGCCGTTCGCTTTGGACCAAACCATTTCATGTAAATAGAGGGGGGGGATATAATTTTAGATATATATATAGTACGGGCATGCCCTAGTTTCAACAATATTGATAAAGGTGATATAATATAACAAATATCATGAAACATTTACATTTTGTAGTCCATTGTATAATTTAAATAAACATGAATGCAAATTTCGCATGTGGAAAAAGTAAGTACACCCTTGGCTCTAATAGGTGGTATTGCCCCCTTTGGCAGAAACAACTTCAAGTAGGCGTTTATTATAACTGTCTACCAGTCTCTAACATCGACTGGGAGAAATGTTTGCCCACTCCTCCATACAGAATTCTTTCAGCTGTGCGATGTTTGAGGGGTTTCTTGCATGCACAGCTCGTTTCAAATCCCCCCACAACATCTCGATGGGATTTAGATCCCGGCTTTGACTCGGCAATTCCAGAACCCTCCATTTCTTTCTTTTCAGCCATTCCTTGGTGGATTTACTGGTATGTTTAGGGTCATTGTCATGTCGCAAGGTCCACCTTCGGTTGAGCTTAAACTCTCCAACAGATGGCCTCGCATTATCCTCAAGCACCCTCTGGTACAATGAAGAATTCATTGTGGATTCTATGATGGTGAGCCGCCCAGGCCCTGATGCAGCAAAGCTGCCCCAAACCATAATATTACTACCACCATGCTTTACAGTTGGTATCAGGTTCTTGTGGTCAAATGCTGTCTTTGGTTTTCGCCAAACATGTCTTCTGGTACTGTGGCCAAATAGCTCTACCTTTGACTCATCTGTCCAGAGCACATTGTTCCAGAAGTGCTGGTCTTTGCCTCGGTGTTCATTGGCAAACTTTAGTCTTGCCCTGATGTTCTTCCTGGACAGCAAAGGTTTCCTCCTGGCACACCTCCCATGTAGATCAAATTTGTGCAGCCTCTTTCTAATGGTAGACTCGTGCACTTTGACATCCACAGTGGCAAGAGCTACCTGCAGGTCCCGTGATGACATTCTGGGGTTCTTAGAGACTTCTTTCAGCATCTTGCGGTCTGCTCTCGGGCTGAACTTGCTGGGGCGGCCTGGCCTGAACAAGTTGGCAGTTGTTTGGAATCTTCTCCACTAGTAGATGATCTTCCGGACAGTCGAATGATTGATTTCAAATTGTTTGGAGATCTTTTTAAATCCCTTCCCAGACTCGTCGGCATCTATAACCTTCTTTCTGAAGGCCTCAGAGAGCTCTTTTGATCTAGGCATGGTGACGCCGCACACTTCAACAACAAAGGGCAAACCAAACTAAATGTCTGAGGTTTAAATAAGACAGGATCCTCCAAGATCCTCTCCAACGATGTTCTCATCATTTGCACCTGAGCTGGTGCACCTGATTCTCATTTTAGGTATTTTAAGTAGTGATAAATATAGGGGTGTACTTACTTTTGCCACATGCGAAATTTGCATTTATGTTTATTTAAATTATACAATGGACTACAAAATGTAAATGTTTCATGATATTTGTCATATTATATCACCTTTATCGATCAATATTGTTGAAATGAAGATCAAATAGCTGCATGTTGAAATATGTTGAAAAAGTCAAAACTTTACCTTAGGGTGTACTTACTTTTTCACGTGACTGTATATATATAATGTATATGCACACTACATGACCAAATGTATGTGGACACCCGAAGATCAGATCCGTAACGTGCTCGTCGAACATCTCATTCTAAAATCATGGGCATTAATATGGAGCTGCCCCCCCCCCCCCCCACCCCTTTGCTGCTATAACAACCTCTACTCTTCTGGGAAGGCTTTCCACTAGATGTTGGAACATTGCTGCAGGGATTTGATTCCATTCAGCCAGAATTCAGCATTTAGTGAGGTCGGGCACTGATGTTGGGCGATTAAGCCTGGCTCGCAGTCGGCGTTCCAATTCATCCCAAATGTGTTTGATGGGGTTGAGGTCAGGGCTCTGTGCAGGCCAGTCAGGTTCTTCCACACCGATCTCGGCAAACCATTTCCGTATGGACTTCGCTTTGTGAATGGGGGCATTGTCATGCTGAAACAGGAAAGGGCCTTCCCCAAACTGTTTCCACAAAGTTGGAAGCACACAATCGTCTAGAATATCATTGTATGCTGTGGCGTTAAGATTTCCCTTCACTGGAACTAAGTGGCCTAATCCAAACCATGAAAAACAGCCCCAGACCATTATTCCTCCTCCACCAAACTTTACAGTTGACAATATGCATTCGGGGAGGTGGCATTCTCCTGGCTTCCGCCAAACCCAGATTCGTCCGGCCGACTGCCAGATGGTGAAGCGTGATTCTTCACTCGACAGAACGTTTTTCCACTGCTCCAGAGTCCAATGACGGCGAGCTTTAAATCACTCCAGCCGATGCTTGGCATTGCTCATGGTGATCTTAGGCTTGTGTGTGGCTGCTCGGCCATAGAAACCCATTTCATGAAGCTCACGACGAACAGTTTTTGTGCTGATGTTGCTTCCAGAAGTAGTTTGGAACTCGGTAGTGAGTGTTGCAACCGAGGACAGACAATGTTTATGCGCTACACACTTCATCACTCGGTGGTCCCGTTCTGTGAGCTTGTGTGGCCTACCACTTCACAGCTGAGCTGTTGTTGCTCCGAGACGTTTCCACTTCACAATAACAGCACTTAAAGTTGACCGGGGCAGCTCCAGCAGGGCAGAAATTAGACGAACTTACTTGTTGGAAAGGTGGCATCCGATGACGGTGTCACATTGAAAGTTACTGAACTCTTCAGTACGGCCCATTCTACTGCCAACGTTTGTCTATGGAGATTGCATGGCTGTGTGCTTGATTATATATACCTGTCAGCAATGGGTGTGGCCGAAACAGCCGAATCCACCAATTATAAGAGATGTCCGCATACTTTTGGCCATGTAGTGTATATTGGGGCAAGCTACCAGGAGGGCAATCAACATGTTTTAGGGTTAGGGTTAGGTTACAAATTCGGTTTAAAAAAAATCAGTAGGACTGGAACAGCACAGGGGCCAACAGGGGTGAGTTAAGAATACGAGGGAAGCCAAAAATATCATCATCAGCATTATCATCATCATCATTTTACGGCCGTTTCCATGCTTGCATGTGTAAGCCATGATTCTCCTCATGGCTGCTTTCCAGGCTGCACGATCCGTTGCTGCCCCTATTGTTAGTCCTTTAACCTTGAGATAATTTCTCAGCAGCACATTTCCATGTTTTCCTTGGATGGCCTCGAGCTCTCCTTACATTCAGCTTCATATTTGTACACCTCTTCAAACAGCTGTCCTCCCCCATCCTTTCCACGTGTCCGAAACACCTCAACCTATCCCTATGCATGATCTCACTGATGCTCTCGACAACTAACCTACCTCGAAGTTCCACATTTGGTTTCCTATCCTTCGGCGTCACATTACACATACATCTCACAATTATCATTTCATTTCGTTCAGACCTCCGTTCATCCTCCTTTTTGATCGCCAAGGTTTCGCTGCCATACAGCATCGCACTTCGAACACAAGCTGCATGAAGTTTTCCCTCTAGTTAGAGAGAGATCCTCCTTGATGAGAGGAGGGGTAACAACTCCCTAAACTTCCTCGAACCCCTTTCTAATTCTTACAATCACTGCTGCCTCTGCACCACCACTTGCAGCAATCATATCACCAAGGAAACAAAATATATCTACACATTCCAGGTACAGTCACGTGAAAAAGTAAGTACACCCCATGTAAAGTTTTGACTTTTTCAACATATTTTAACATACAGCTATTTGATCTTCATTTCAACAATATTGATAGATAAAGGTGATATGAATGAATGAATGAATGATCGTTTTAAGGCCATTTTCCCCGCTAAAGCGGGGGCTAGCCTTGCGGGCCCCATGACAATCATGGATTCATGGTTCACTGTTTGAGGCAATGTTTTTATGGCCGGATGCCCTTCCTGACGCCAACCCTAGGACGCGCTCTTACGATGCGCAGGGATACGGTGTACCTATTCTAAATCGGGGTACACACCGTGATCGTTCATCCCAGCAAGATGGTAATCAATTTGCCGACCTCGGAAGGATGACAGGCTGAGTCAACCCCCCTGGCGTTAATTCAGCGATCGACCGGGATTCGAACCCAGGATCCTAGGATCCCAAGACGGCACCCTAACCGCTAAGCCAACACCAGGCTTACCTGATAGATAAAGGTGATATAATACAACAAATATCATGAAACATTTACATTTTGTAGTCCATTGTATAATTTCAATAAACATAAATGTAAATTTCACATGTGGAAAAAGTAAGTACACCCCTACATCTATCACCACTTCAAATACCTAAAATTAGAATCAGGTGCACCAGCTCAGGTGCAAATGATTAGATCATCGTTAGAGAGGATCTTGGAGGAACCTGTCTTATTTAAACCTCAGACATTTCGTTTGGTTTGCTCTTTGTTGTTGAAGTGTGCGGCGTCACCATGCCTAGATCAAAAGAGCTCTCTGAGGCATTCAGAAAGACGTTTATAGAAGCCTACGAGTCTGGGAAGGGATTTTAAAAGATCTCCAAACAATTTGAAATCAATCATTCGACTGTCCGGAAGATCATCTACAAGTGGAGAAGATTCCAAACAACTGCCAACTTGTTCAGGCCAGGCCCGCCCCAGCAAGTTCAGCTCGAGAGCAGACCGCAAGATGCTGGAAGAATTCTCTAAGAACCCCAGAATGTCATCACGGGACCTACAGGTAGCTCTTGCCACTGTTGATGTCAAAGTGCACGAGTCTACCATTAGAAAGAGGCTGCACAAATTTGATCTACATGGGAGGTGTGCCAGGAGGAAACCTTTGCTGTCCAGAAAGAACATCAGGGCAAGACTAAAGTTTGCCAATGAACACCGAGGCAAAGACCAGCACTTCTGGAACAATGTGCTCTGGACAGATGAGTCAAAGGTAGAGCTATTTGGCCACAGTACCAGAAGACATGTTTGGCGAAAACCAAAGACAGCATTTGACCACAAGAACCTGATACCAACTGTAGAGCATGGTGGTGGAAATATTATGGTTTGGGGCAGCTTTGCTGCATCAGGGCCTGGGCAGCTCACCATCATAGAATCCACTATGAATTCTTAATTGTACCAGAGGGTGCTTGAGGATAATGTGAGGCCATCTGTCGGAAAGTTGAAGCTCAACCGAAGGTCGACATTGCAACATGACAATGACCCTAAACATACCAGTAAATCCACCAAGGAATGGCTGAAAAGAAAGAAATGGAGGGTTCTGGAATGGCCAAGTCAAAGCCCGGATCTAAATCCCATCGTGATGTTGCGGGGGGATTTGAAACGAGCTGTGCATGCAAGAAACCCCTCAAACATCGCACAGCTGAAAGAATTCTGCATGGAGGAGTGGGTAAAAATTTCTCCCAGTCGATGTCAGAGAAAGGTAGACAGTTATAAGAAACGCCTACTTGAGGTTGTTTCTGCCAAAGGGGGCAATACCACCTATTAGAGCCAAGGGTGTACTTACTTTTTCCACATGCGAAATTTGCATTTATGTTTATTTACATTATACAATGGACTACAAAATGTAAATGTTTCATGATATTTGTTATATTATATCACCTTTATCTATCAATATTGTTGAAATGAAGTTCAAATAGCTGTATGTTGAAATATGTTGAAAAAGTCAAAACTTTACATGGGGTGTACTTACTTTTTCACGTGACTATATTTGTTGTCGTACACTAATCTTTCCACTCTGACTGGTGCCACTTGTTTACCTGTGCAGACAGCACATTTAAAGTCAGGAACCACCTGGAGTCTACCCCTGATGCCACTACACCTCTTGTGCACCCAGCAGTTACAGTATTTACACAGTATTGAGTTGCCACCTACACATTTCTTTCCCCCAGTTCCTTCTCCCACCCCACTAATCAGTGCTTTTGTTTTTGTTGTATTCACTTTCAATCCTCTGGCCTCCATACCCTCCTGAGTTGCTAGGAGTCTGCATATTTACCCATTACGTCTTCCACACTCTAGGCTATCAGCACTACGTCATCAGCATACAGGAGCTCCCAAGGATATGGCCAAGTGGCCATTATTTTGCAGAGCAAGGTTAGGACAACTATGGGCCTATTGGGGGATAGGAGTAGGGATCGGTTAATGATGAAAGTGAGATAGCGAGCATTAAATAGTTATTTTGCTTTTATAAGATTTGCACAAAATAGTCAGGGGAATTCTGCCCAAAAATGGAAGAACACAGTACACAGAACACATTTTTGTCGAATTTCAGCTTTTACATGAAATTGCATCTACAGTATCCCTCCGTACAAGTCATAGCTCTCAGAGAAGCGTTGTTCCCGAGAGTAGCATAGTTCAAAATAACAGTGGTGGCAAAGCACCAAAATTAACCTTCGATTCCCTCAAAATAGCAAGATTGGACGTACTATACAACAACAACAACATGCATTTTAAAGGCCATTTTCCCTGCTAGAGCGGGGGTTAGCCTTGCGGTCCCCATGACAATCTTCTCCATTTTATGGACGTACTATGCTCTTCCATTTTTGGGCAGAATTACAGACTGGCAGGATAGGTTTCAAGATTGCACACACTTCAGCTGTTTAATTCGGGTTCAAATCTCAGCCCCAGATATAAATCGTCATCCTGGTGTTTTGCATGTGGAGCGAAGCATCAATGTGTGCACCATCCCTCAGATGGATGTTAACATGGGTGTCCCGTCTCCAGGGATTGGTTTGTGGACGTTAAATGGTGTCCTTTGGAAAGCGTGGCGAGCTATTTCTGCTAACCTGGCTGAAGTCAAATCGTTCCTCCAACCTACAGGGGAACTACAGAAGCGGCCCTTCCACACCTTTGAAAGAACTGATGCAAATCTGCAGCCATATGTTGCAATACAAAGGACCAGGATCTGCTATTGGCGGTAGATATGTGGGATAAGCAGACCACACAGTGGCAGGAAAATATAGGTACAGCTTATCTAAGCTTATCAAAGGTTTTAGGTTATATTCGTAGGGGTTTAAAATTACAAATTCCAGAGTGCCAACACGGTACAGGAATTTATTGAGGCCTCACCTCGAATAATTTATGTAGTTCCGGTCACCAATTCTGAGGAAGGACATTCCTGCCATAGAGAGGGTTCAGCCTGGCATGGCTTAGGGTACGCAGAATGAGAATCTTATGCTAATAAGGCAATGATGACTTGAACTATATGCCCACAACCTTAACCCTGTCGCATACACTTAATACAGGTGTTCAAAAAGTCGAATTATTAAATGAAATTTACGGTGCAAAGGTCGCGGGGATGCGGGAGGGGGGTGCCGTGGCAGATACTGAGGTGCATCTTACATGCAGATATAATAAAAATAAGGAAAGAAAATGTTGGAAAAGATCATTATTAATATTAATGACGAATGGAAATGTGCAAATTACTTCTCCCATAGGCCTGTCTGATCATTATACGATACTTTGGTTCCCAATATCGCCACAAACCAGAAAACCATAACTGGCCAATGCCGAGCAGCGATATTCAAGCTTTCGGTAAGTGTATCTGCATGATCACGATTGGATAGAAGTAACGAGCAATGCCAATTCACAATGTGAAGGTTTTCACAGATGCAAAAACCATGGATGGCAATGCAAAAACCATGGATGGCAATGCAAAAACCATGGATGGCAATGCAAAAACCATGGATGGCAATGCAAGAACCATGGATGGCAATGAAAAAACCATGGATGGCAATGCAAAAACTATGGATGGCAATGCAAAAACCATGGATGGCAATGCAAAATCCATGGATGGCAATGCAAAAACCATGAATGGCAATGCAAAAACCATGGATGGCAATGCAAAATCCATGGATGGCAATGCAAAAACCATGGATGGCAATGCAAAAACCATGGATGGCAATGCAAAATCCATGGATGGCAATGCAAAAACCATGGATGGGCCCTAAAATCAAGTGACTAATTATCAAACGGCAAATCCCCATTCATACAGTCATGTGAAAAAGTAAGAACACCCCATGTACATTTTTGACTTTTTCAAGATATTTCAACATACAGCCATTTGATCTTCATTTCAACAATATTGATAGATAAAGGTGATATAATATAACAAATATCATGAAACATTTACATTTTGTAGTCCATTGTATAATTTAAATAAACATAAATGCAAATTTCGCATGTGGAAAAAGTAAGTACACCCCGACATTTATCACTACTTCAAATACCTCAAATTAGAATCAGGTGCACCAGCTCAGATGCAAATGATTAGAACATCGTTAGAGAGGTTCTTGGAGGAACCTGTCTTATTTGAACCTCAGACATTTAGTTTGGTTTGCTCTTTGTTATTGAAGTGTGCGGCGTCACCATGCCTAGATCAAACGAGCTCTTTGAGGCCTTCAGAAAGGGTTATATATGCCTACGACTCTGGGAAGGGATT
Source organism: Myxine glutinosa (assembly GCF_964187855.1). Lineage (NCBI taxonomy): Eukaryota > Metazoa > Chordata > Myxini > Myxiniformes > Myxinidae > Myxine > Myxine glutinosa. Next base: position 16,453,497 of record NC_136263.1, read on the forward strand.
TAAAAAGATCTCCAAACAATTTGAAATCAATCATTCGACTGTCCGGAAGATCATCTACAAGTGGAGAAGATTCCAAACAACTGCCATCTTGTTCAGGCCAGGCCACCCCAGCAAGTTCAGCCCGAGAGCAGACCGCAAGATGCTGAAAGAAGTCCCTAACAGCACCAGAATGTCATCACGGGACCTGCAGGTAGCTCTTGCCACTGTTGATGTCAATGTGCACGAGTCTACCATTAGAAAGAGGCTGCACAAATTTGATCTACATGGGAGGTGTGCCAGGAGGAAACCTTTGCTGTCCAGAAAGAACATCAGGGCAAGACTGAAGTTTGCCAATGAACACCTAGGCAAAGACCAGCATTTCTGGAACAATGTGCTCTGGACAGATGAGTCAAAGGTAAAGCTATTTGGCCACAGTACCAGAAGACATGTTTGGTGAAAACCAAAGACAGCATTTGACCACAAGAACCTGATACCAACTGTAAAGCATGGTGGTGGAAATATTATGGTTTAGGGCAGCTTTGCTGCATCAGGGCCTGGGCAGCTCACCATCATAGAATCCACTATGAATTCTTCATTGTACCAGAGGGTGCTTCAGGATAATGTGAGGCCATCTGTCGGAAAGTTGAAGCTCAACCGAAGGTGGACCTTGCAACATGACAATGACCCTAAACATACCAGTAAATCCACCAAGGAATGGCTGAAAATAAAGAAATGGAGGGTTCTGGAATGGCCAAGTCAAGCCTGGATCTAAATCCCATCGAGATGTTGTGGGGGGATTTGAAACGAGCTGTGCATGCAAGAAACCCCTCAAACATTGCACAGCTGAAAGAATTCTGCATGGAGGAGTGGGCAAAATTTCTCCCAGTCGATGTCAGAGACTGGTAGACAGTTATAAGAAACGCCTTCTTGAGGTTGTTTCTGCCGAAGGGGGCAATTCCACCTATTAGAGCCAAGGGTGTACTTACTTTTTCCACATGCGAAATTTGCATTTATGTTTATTTAAATTATACAATGGACTACAAAATGTAAATGTTTCATGATATTTGTTATATTATATCACCTTTATCTATCAATATTGTTGAAATGAAGATCAAATGGCTGTATGTTAAAATATGTTGAAAAAATCAAAACTTTACACGGGGTGTACTTACTTTTTCACGTGACTGTATATCCCCTATTGGAAAAGATTTACAAGTAAAGTTAGATCAAGTCTAGTGGAAGCTAAAAGGGAGTATATTATCTTAAGCGAGTCCGGTGTCTGAAATGTACCGACCCTTAAACAAGGTATGGCAAAATCCATGTTTTAACCGGAGGTGAACGGGAGCACGTGTCAATACCTGTGCCTGGAGTAGCCGGAGGATAATTTGAGTTGACCAAAGTTATCCCGATACCCAAAACCAACCAATCACTCAAATAGACAATTAACAACGAATAACCTTTTGAAATGGTCTCAAAGGAATAATATGGGATTTGACCGTATATGGATATTTCATGTCAAAATGGATATTTCATTTCGGTGAGATCCCCCAACTGACCCAATTGTGTGCATCGGGAACCATGAGCTCAGGGATGTATTCATGGCTAAAGTTCTAGGCATTTACATTAAAAATAGGACCGCGTGTCCTAAAGCTCACCTAGATCAGGAGCAACAGTCACTCAAACCCCCACAGACACCCCTAGACCATGATCTTTTTATGCCGTAAACAAACATTGGTGCATCACGGGTGATGAAGGACGTGGTCAAGTTTCATCGAAATAGTGAGTGTAATTTCGGAGAAGAAAGCAAATACCTACTTTAGGAGGGGGTGGGGGAGACAGGGGAGGGTTATTCCAACTTTATGTATTGTCGATTAATTTCTGATATCCTTGTATTGTTTAGTGAAAATTCATCATGTTCATTAATTATTCAACTCCAATTTAAATATATTATCCTGATTGTATTTCATCGCAATATTTTTTGAGTATGGTATGTTCAAAAATCATAAATTTAATAACCAATTTTTGTTTAATCTACTTGTATGATGTAATTAACGCGAAATTCGACATGATGTTGTGATGCATGAAATTGAATAAACCATTCTATTATTATTATTCTTGTTATTATTATTATTATTATTATTATTATTGGTCCACGAGTTATCAAGTGACCATTACATTCGTCATGTGTGTGCGTCTGTCTGTCCGCAGCATAACTACCCGATGATATCATCCGATCTTGATGAAACTTGGGTGGGAGGTTGATATCATTATCTAGTTGTGTCCTGCCTAGAGTGGGCGTATTGCGCCCATTGTGGGCGGAGCCACGCCCGAAAAAGATGTCTTTTTAGGGGGTAATTGAGTTCAGGCTACATCTTCTCCGAGGGGTTTGGTGGAATCCTACAGGGGTTTCGGTATTTGGTTAGGCCAATGTCATGTGTCTAGCCCCACGGAGCTCGATTTTTCATTTTTATATTTTTCATTTTATTTATCTATTCATTTATTTATTTATTTATTTTTCATTTCATTTTTCACCGAATTTTCGGTGTTGTGTAGCTAACTAACCTCATAACTGATTATACATTATTTTCTATCGCATTTCAAGGTCAGTAACCTTCGTTTTGACATTTCCGGGCCTGGCCTGTCCGGGCCTGTTTCAGTTGTAGTCCGTCCTTTGTCATTGAATACTGCTCGCTCGTGAACCATCGTCCTCTCCCGACTTATGATTATTATTAAGCTGACCATATATATATTTGAATATGTAGATTATGAAAGAACTTAACATATTTGACGAAGTGGATTATGCTTGCTTTTGCAAGCAGCTAAATAAATCAAGTAAACTAGACCAGCACTCAGTGGAGAGCATACCTCTGCCAGGTTGAACAGTTTACGTTTTGAATCCCACTGATAGGCCGGAACTGGATTTGGACCTGAACCAAAATATAATCGGCTTGTTCTCGTCACCAAACCAACTCGTCCACCAAATTTATTCATAACTCGTCCATAACTTTTTTAAATATCATGTTATATATCGCTTTTCGCCAGATCTCTCAAGGGTGAAGAATCACTTAAGAATTAAATAATTCTCATATCCAAATCCATATTTAGATCTTCACCAAAATCGAATCTATTTGTCCCTGTCAGACACCCAACCGGTCCACCAAGTTTAATCCAAATCCGTCCACAACTTTTTGAGATATCCTGCTATGTATCGTTTTTGCCCCGATCTCCCAATGGTGAAGAAAATGAATGAATGAATGAATGAATGAATGAATATCAACCCAATGGTGAAGAATCACTTTAAAAATTCTACTGGCCGAATCCGAATGCGGATCTTCACTAAAATGTAATCATTTCGTCCATGTCACATACACTACGTCTCTGCCAAACTTCGTCCTAATTCGTCCACAACTTTTTGATATATCTTGTTCACAGGCAGACAAACAAACAGACAGACAGGGGTGAAAACATAACTTCTATCCACCTTCGGTGGCGCAGATAATAACGAAGGAGTCATGATATTGAGCTCTATATTTAGCAGTTTACAGATATAATAATTAGTAAAGTAAAATGTGAATTACAATGCGTAATTATTAATGCAATTATTATTGCCAAATGTTCCAACATGATGCATGGAAGTTAAAATGCTTTTAGCCCGGTCTGTCTGTGTGCAGGATGTATCAAAAAGTTGTGCATGGATAATGACAAAACTTAGTGGACGAGTTGGTTAAATGACAAGAACAAGCCAATTAGATGTCGTTTCCGGTCAACAGATCCGGCCTATCGGTGGGATACAAAATGTAAACTATTCAGCCTTCCAGAGGTATGCGCTCTACCGAGTGCCCTTTTGGTTTACATTGCTATCGGTTGCTACGCAATGCTAAGATGTGGAATTTATCAGTACAAGTCGAAGACAAACATGAAGCGGCAGAACTTATAAACCAACGTCAAAAACGAAAAGTGTCATATTTATCTCTGCCGGAGGTGGACAGAGGTTATGTTTTCACCCCTGTCTGTTTGTCGTTGAGCAGTATATATCACAAAGTTATGAATGGCTTCACACAAAACATGATGGACAGGTTGGGTGTGTGTCAAGAATGATTCGATTCGATTTTGGTGAAGATCCGGTTATGAGACGATTTTTCACCATTGTGGGATAGGGCCAAAAACTATATATAGCATTATATTTAAAAAAATATGTGGACAGATTATGACAAAACCTGTTGAGTTGGCTAAGTGACCAGAACAAGCCGATTCGATTTTCGTTAAAGTCCAGATGCAGATCCGTGAATGCACGAGTATGTGAATGCAGGTTTATAATGTGAATGGTGCTACCTGCTGCGCAGCTTGCTAATAGCATGGCTAAAATATATTTATGCGGCCGCGAAAAGCCATGAAAATGTGAGGAATGGAGAAGCAGGTCATGCTTGAAGATATGTTTTTTGCATATGTCGAGATGCTTTGTGCGAGGCTGGAAGATACGTTTTAGAACAGGGTTATGTTCGCAGTTCGTGGAAGATTTTTTTTGCTCCCGCGAAAAACCGCGAATACATGGGGCACATGGCCGCTGATGTCGAAGCAGGTCACATTGTATTAACCACGAATACGCGGAGTCCACAAATATTGGGACTACGGATGTGGACGTCCGACAGTACATGAAACGAGCACGCATTGGAAAAGGAAAATGTATGATCAGGAAGAATCATTTGTGCAAACATTCTGGGTTTATTGGATTGTATTGTATAACAATGTTAAAATATCTAATGCCAGGGAGTCATGAAATAGCAGCTCGGTTTTGGGCCTCAGGTGATGGCCCAACCATTTGGGTGATGACCTCCTGCAAACTGGATCCCCACATTCAAATTTGCCCATTCTGGACATTTCTAGTCTAGTCAGGTAATACCAAAGGGTATTTGGGTACAATGGAATACACAATAATTAGGCTAAATCACTTGACAAAAGTTAAATTTCAGCGACGTATTCAGCACATGCGCATGTTTTAAAGCAATAAAAATATTAACCTTAAATGTGCATCAATTGCTGGGATGATCAAAAATTTGTTGTGTTTTGCATTCAATGCAACGATGAAAGATGCAGCTCATCGGACGTGCCGACGAAATGAGATGAATTGGTCTACATGCGATTCTGATGACGTGAAAAATAATGTAATCTACAGTAATTAAAAATCGACCCCAATGGTACAAAGCGCAACCTACAATTCAATTGCATGCCTCCTCTGCCCCTCCCCCACCCCCCCCCCCCACCCTTTTTCTCAGCAAGCACATGTCTGATTGAGACGAAACTTTTAGGGTAGGAGTGACACCCATGCAGAATGTTTTTATGACAATTGTGATGTACTATATATTATGTATTGTGAAAAGTTCACTATATATTTTCCAAATTTCAAATTACATCATGAACAAGACAGATAGCACGTACCTGGCGACGCAAATCACGCGTTTTCTGGCACATTCGGTCAATAGCAGAGTTCAGTACATCTGTCGGTTCCTTGTGTCCAGCCTAAGGAGCAATGGAATGAAAAAAAAATAAAAGGGTACATGTGATGGAAACGATACAAAGACTTCCATCCAACAGCCGCACCAACAACTCAAAATTCCTCATAAGGAATACTAATCTCACAAATGCAATCAAGCTTGAAGACAAGATCCAAGTATTTTAAAGCATATCTGCCATATAAAACATATAAAACCATATATAACACAATATCAGTCTGTCTTTGTACAGATGTCTGTCCCCCTTCATTAGGGTAGGTTTTAAAGGTCAATTTTTTTTAACACGAATGTGTGTTCACTGCAGTCTTTTTTGAGGAGAAAACAAACTCGAAAAACATTTTCCATAAAAGAATAATTATGACATATTTTGAAATTGTAGATGGTGGCTTGCAAACCGAGCCTTAAGGGTGGTGTACAGAAGCGTTTTTTAAACAACAAATACAAGGCGTGGGGAGGGGGGGGAGGGGTGAAATCCACTGCACATGATGTGTAACACACGCAGAGTAAAACGAGTGTTCATTTACATCCGGAGGATGTCTAATAAATAAAGATGACATAAGCACACCTGACACTAGGCCGAGGCTTCAAGCTTTGGCACGCTGGCGAGGCTGCACCGTCGAATAAACTGTTCCAACCAATCATATTCGATGGGATTTTTACTAGTTTTGTATAAAACAAGAGCAGTGGACCGAAAATTACGCAGAGAAAACTTATACATTTGTATTATAAATAAAATTACACTGGCATAACGATAATTATGCCAGTGTTTTTCTTTTAAAATTAAGAGTCCAAGGTATTATCGGTACCAAATCGATACGACCATGAAATTGTCACGTCAAGATCACATCCTTGAAGGGCAATCAACAATCTCACAAGCCAGTCAGCCGTTTGGATTGCACACGAGCAATTCCTCAAGCTGCCAGGCCGACTGTGCTAGATTCAAGAGTACTGCAAATTAGCTTCCATGTGGGGCAAGGTATCGAATCAAACGTCGGGCTTAAACGTCAGTTTAATGTTGAGCACAGAGCACCTTGGTGGAATTTTAAACATACCGCAGGATTCCAGGAGCTACTTTCAGTGGCGCCTTTAATGCATCTGTATCGCAAACGTTATTGATTTGTAGATAGGTCCTGACAACGCACCTACATTAAAATTATATCTTGTGAACCATGGGCCAATATAAAAGCCATTATATCCTTTCGTTTTCCTTTCCTTTCGTAGACAGCATTTGGCCGCTGGTTAAGTCATTTTTCTAGGGCCGCGGCTGTCCTGCTGATACAGTTCCCCCTGTAAGTAGGTGGGTTAGAGCAGGAATTTGTAATTTGTTCATGGTGCCGGCGATAGCTTGCCTACTCTATGCGAAGGACATTATTGGATCTTTACCGTCAAATATCAAATGCTTGCAGAGGGGACACCAGACTTAACATCCAAATACGGGAACACACAATTACGCCTCGCTCTGCCTGCGAGACACCAGGATGACAGTTTATAGTTGGGTCTGGATTCAAACCCAGGAAAGACTGCTCAGATGTGGGTGTGCGCGTTCCACTATCATAAACTATTGGATATAAACCAAAGTGTTTCCGAATACACTGCCAGCATGTTGATATTCCATGAATTCCAAACAGGAAAAAAAAAACATTCAAACTTCACTTCTGCAGTATTCACAAGCAACATCAAAGTCTAACGATTCTCTTCAGTGCAGAGGATTCATCTCCTTGGGCTTCTCGACTGAATGAGGAACTGCCCTTAGAGTCAAGGTAACCCAATTATTTGGCAATCAATAAGCTCAACACAGGCCGGGAACAAACAACAATAGCCACAGCAGCATTTGGCTGCTGGTTGCGTCATTGACAGTTGTCAACCATGACAGTTGCTAAGAGAGAGAAAGGGAAAGAAATGAAAGATCTTTATTTTCATATCCACTTCCTCCTCTTGCTTTGAATGACAGACTTCTCTGCACATTTAAGGAAGAGCAGCCCATTTTGTATTTCCCCCATTGAATGAATGAATGAATGATCGTTTTAAGGCCATTTTCCCCGCTAGAGCGGGGGTTAGCCTTGCGGGCTCCATGACAATCATGGTTCCCTGTTTGAGGCAATGTTTTTAGGGCCGGATGCCCTTCCTGACGCCAACCCTTAGTCGCCTCTTACGATGCGCAGGGATACGGTGTACCTATTCTAAACCGGGGTACACACCGGGATATTTCCCCCATTGGGTGACAAAATAAATTCCACTTGAACCTGGAATAAAGCAGTTATTATTTAAATAAAAAAATAATCCTTCCACACCCACAAACATGATTACTATAACAAAAACAAAACAAAAAACATTTTTCAGATAGAATTGTGTAGATTAGCATGCTCCGTATGCCGCGAAGCCATCTCAATGTATCTAAGTAATGTCGAATGTCCGGGTAAGTGTTTAGGTGTCTTCACACGGAGAAGTGGAGTTGTGCTATCTAGGTAGTGTCCGTAAGATGAAATCTCCTGTGTGTAAATGCCCTTTGCAATTTTTCCTGATGTTCTTATAAAACTCAGCTGGCCAGGAAATGGATTCATTCGCTCATCACACCACCAGGACTAAGCAACATCCAGCATATTTGCCGATCATGCCAGTCAAGCCCGCCTCACGGCCAACGTCATCTGAACATCCCCAAACGATGACTGGACTCTGCCCCCGATGACTCGTAACGGGCAGGCCATGCCCCGGCCGTCATGAGTGTGTTGCGCTCGGTGATTGGACAGAGTGTGACGTCATCATATAACATTCTGGTGCTGGAGGAAGAGAACGCGCTCTCGCTATCTTGGTCTCTCTTGTCGCGGGTTTGGTTGTGGGCGGTCGCAGTCTTCTCTTCTGGTCATGGTCTTAATCATGGCGGTCGCTTGGTTGTTTTGCATGGGAGTACAATGGGCGCTCGTCTGTGTGCACCGGGGATATCATTGGAGCCGTATTAGCAAAGAAGGATCCTGCCTGCTTGCCTCACGCCGGCGGGTGCGATTCCGCGCCATCATGTGCGTTCCCCGCACGGTGGTTGGAGGCGACGACCAGCAAGCCTTATCAGCCATTTGGGGATTTGCCGGCTGATTACCAAAACATTATTTTATTTTCATTATCTTTTCCCCTTGTTTGTATACGAGTCTGAGTGGAGATGTCTCAATTCGGAATTTTAGCTTTTCGCTCACCTTTCGTTGTTATTTGTATTAATTGTCATTAAATCATCATTTGTCGAATCTTACTTGCCTTGTATTGTGGATTTTTCTGTCCCGTCTTTGTGTTTGTGGGTTCGGATAACCCCTGTGTGTGTTCCCGATTAGATAAGGATCTGGCCTTCCCACGCGCACCAAAGACAATCCCGCCAAGGTTCAGAGTACGCCTCGGAGTTCAAGCTCGTTTCGGCAAATCATCCTCTTGGGGTATTAACCCCGGGGACACGACAATATACTGTGCAAAGGATCAAAGCAAAGGAAATTGTCATTTCTGATCAATTATATAATGCGAACTGCGTCTGTCTGTCCATGCGTTTGTACATTCGGCTGTTTCCCCTTCCCCACGCTGCGTTTGAAAAGCTTCACGTGCAGTGCAGGCAAAGCTCAACATTGAACCAGACCAAGAGCAAGATAACACACGAGATGCAATTTAAACGTAAGAAGACAAGATGAAATCAGTGCATTAAGAGAAGATCATCACTACATGGAACAAACCATGTCAGCGTTGTTAATAACAGTATCCTATACTGAAAGTCTTTGAACAAATATTGCAGTGCCTGCAAATCATTTAATTATAGAAAAACCTACATTTAGCAGTGACCTAAAAATACAATTTAATAATAAACTTCAGAGGTCCAAACTAAACTTCAATTCAATACTTGGTGGCCTCGATGACATAATTTGTTAAGAGTTAGAGTGTCTGCTCCGAGTCGTGGAGTTTGGCGTTCAAACCCTTGCCAAGTAATTATTTATATCAAAGACTTATTTCCAAAGGGTACCCCAGGTATGCTTTCTGTTGGGGTAGCATATAGGTGAGGGGTTTCAAGGTGAGGAGACAGGGGATGGGTGGGGTCGGGAAGACCCAAATTCTCCATATGTAAATGTGTATCGTATAGCCCCAACTGGTGGTAGCCGGTATTACAAATCATCTATGTAAAGAGTTTAAACTACTTGATAATATGCATTACAGTGATGTTGAAATCTGAGTGAGAATTAATCAAAATCATCAAAATGTTTCATTTCACTTATTTTAAGCAGAGGTTCAAACCAAGGCATCCAACACTGAGCTTCAGTGAAGAGGAAGTGATTTTTGTCCGCACCATCTATAAACAGAAAGGATGGTTGTTGAAGATGGTGTTAGCGGACATCCAAGCAGACGGAAGATGACCTCGCGCAAATTATAGAGGGAATGGAGCAGAAGGTGTGTGAAGTACAATATGCTGCCTTTTCATCAAATCCATCAGCAAAGTGATGGGTACTTTGACAAAAAAAAACTTTCCCAAAGGCTCCTCTCGCCGACAGTGTCACGTTGGCTGGGATCAAAGCGTGCACATTTGGTGTGGAACCACCCAGCTCTTAAAGGTTGCACAGCTCATCCGAACACACAGTGTAGAAATGCTTTGTTTGCACAGAAATAAAGAAAGATGTTGTGCATAGCACGATACTTGTGAAATGCCAATAAAGAATAGTTGCCACGGAAACAGCAATTTGGTAATTTGGAAAATTAGATCTTTCAAGAGCGTTACATGATTGAATGTTATGCTGAACAAACTTGGTTGATGCATTTCCTAATTGAGGTCTAATAGGTGTTGTACAGGTTTCAGATGGCCTTGACCTTTGACTAATTTTGACCAGATTTTACACATACAGTGCATTTAGAAAGTATTCAGACCCCTTCACTTTTTTCACATTTTGTTATGTTGCAGCCTTATGCTGAGATCGTTTAAATTCATTTTTTCCCTCATCAATCTACACTCAATACCCCATAATGACAAAGAGAAAACAGGATTTTAGAAAGTTTTGCAAATTTATTAAGAAAAAACTGAAATATCACATTTACATAAGTATTCAGACCCTTTGCTATGACACTTGAAATTTAGCTCAGGTGCCTCCCATTTCTCTTGATCATCTTTGAGATGTTTCCACATCTTGATTGGAGTCCACCTGTGGTAAATTCAATTGAGTGGACATGATTTGGAAAGGCACACACCTGTCTATATAAGGTCTCACAGCTGACAATGCATATCAGAGCAAAAACCAAGCCATGAGGTCGAAGGAACTGCCTGCAGAGCTCAGAGACAGGATTGTGTTGAGGCACAGATCTGGGGAAGCCTACAAAAAAAATCTCTGCTGCATTGAAGGTTCCCAAGAGCACAGTGGTCTCCATAATTCTTAAATGGAAAAAGTTTGGAACAACCAGGACTCTTCCTAGAGCTGGCCGCCCGGCCAAACTGAGCAATCGGGGGAGAAGGGCCTTGGTAAGAGAGGTGACCAATAACCCGATGGTCACTCTGGCTGAGCTCCAGAGATCCTGTGTGGAGATCGGAGAAACTTCCAGAAGGACAACCATCACTGCAACACTCCACCGATATGGGCTTTATGGCAGAGTGGCCAGACGGAAGCCTCTCCTCAGTGAAAGACACATGAAAGCCCGCTTGGGGTTTGCAAAGAAAAGCACCTGAAGGACTCTCAGACTGTGAGAAACAAGATTCTGTGGGGGCGCACGCACACGCACACGCGCACGCACACACACACGTTCAATCGGATGAAAAGTGCCGATTTATGACTTTTTGAGCTAATGACCTCAAAAACAATGGGGTTGCCAGCCTTCGACTAGCTTTATCAGTTGATCAAGTTTCATGATGATCAGTTTAAAATTGTAACCTGTAGGTGACTGCGAGACAAAAAAAAAACAAGCACAGAGAGCACTCACTATACTTGCAAAATCCACCCCTGTCCCCTCCTGCACCCTCCCCTCCCAAAAGGTTGCCATGGATACATCAAATTGTCCATTTAATCCAGATTAAAATTGACAATCTTAATGAAAGCTCAGGTCAATCAGATGAAAATTGATTTTTCAGATGAAAAGTGATGATTTTAGAAGTTTGACCTTGAGTTGACATTCAACCTTTTGAGCTCAAAAAATGTTGTTTTCCCAATTCACTGACCCAATATGCAAATCCTGTTCAACTTTCAAATCAATTGGACAAAAAATAACGATTTTAGAAATTTGACCTAATGACTTTTGACCTCAAAATCAATAGACCTCTCAGTTTTGACTGACTACCTCTACAACTTGGTAAAGTTTCATGATGGTCGGTTTAGAATTGTGACCAGTCGGCAATTAATTGACAGACAGAACAACAAAGTCGACCGACCAATATACTTGAAAAATCTTCAATTTTGCAAGTAACAGACAGACAGACACTCAGGGAATGAATATATTTGAAAATCTTCGATTTCGCAAGAAATACATAACAAAACGAAACAAATCCTCCAACAGATATAAGGATCGAACAAGGATCTCAATCTTGCTGTTTAGCACTTGAATAACTCCTGAGCTCCCTCTCTGACCGGTGGAGAGCGAGACCGGGATCTAGGAGGATATTACCAAATCCTGCCTCAATTCTCCCCACGTGTCATTTTTCCACATTATTGAAAATGCCATGCATCATTGCCTGAGCATGGTGTTACTGTGCAGGTGGAAAACATGTGGAATGGGCAGAGGGAAGGGGAATGGGCAGAGGGAAGGGGAATGGGCAGAGGGAATCTTGAAGCTCGTGCTTCAAGATGTTTGAGACAAAAAAAAGAAGAAAAAAAAAGATTGTACAACACAGGAATGAAAACACTTTCGCTTATTACAACACCTTCCAAATTTACAAATTTACAAACATACATGATACATTCGGATACGAGTACAAGAACATCGTATCACAATTACCTTCATAAGAGTCATTTCTGAGCACAATTTGAACATTGCTTGAAGGAATTGCACAATCGTGGACATAAAATAATTTAACGACGTGGTGATAGTGATCGTGATGGCGGGGGGGGGGGGGGGGGGTGGTTGACCTCTCCAGTAGTTAAAAAATTTGCCAACTCAGTAGCAAGAAATGCAAGCAACAAAATAAAAGAAGTTAACGCAGCATGCTAGCTCCCGGTCATTAGAGCACACCTTTTTGTTTATCTCATGAAACCTGCTTGAAGTTCCGAATCGGCGACAATAAGCTTACAGGTGCAAGCCGCGCCGAGCCTCATAGCAGAAGCCATTTACAAAAAAAAACAAACAAAAAAAACTGCACAGCTCTCAGAAGCCCAATGAAGCCTGGTGTTGGCTTAGCGGTTAGGGTGCCGGCTTGGGATCCTCGGATCCTGGGTTCGAATCCCGGTTATCATGTTATCATCGCTGAATTAATGCCAGGGGGGTTGACTCAGCCTGTCATCCTTCCGAGGTCCGCACATTGAGGACCAGTTCACTGGTAATTCCCTGTGTGTCGCAAGAGGCGACCGACAGGGTTGGTGGCAGGAAGGGCATCCGGCCATAAAACATTGCTTCAAAAAGGGGACCACGGTGCCCAAAATAAGGCCAACCCCTGCTCTGTAGGGTAAAATGGCCTCTAAAGGTGGCTCTTCTTCTCAGAAGCCCAATGTTTAAGGCTAATTGGAAGCAGATAACAGGTCAGTCTGAAATTCTCGATTTTGAATCGTATTCCTAGTGGGATTGAGTCCAATTATTTTCTTTGATTAGAGTGACTACAATGGGTCCGCAATTGTTACAGACAGACACATAATCTTTTAAGAGAATGTCAGACTGGTTGTCCTAGTCGATGGAAGCAAAATATCTCACCTGTCACAACAAGCCTTATAAGAGTTGATATCATGAGGCAAATCTAAGCAACACACATTAAACAGGATGTGCACGTGACGTGCATATCCTGTTTAATCCCCGGTTGAACACCCAAGACTCAGGATTACCTTACACCTCCACTCTTTGTTCACCTCTTCCACCATTTGCCTTACATTTCCATCCATAGCTTCCAGGGATCTCAAATCATCCCCCATCCCTACCTTGAAATTGGATGAAATCTTAGATTAGATGAAAATCTTGGATGATTAAATTAGATGATGAGATGAAATCAACAAAATGTTGATCCATGTATGCTAACAGCCATGGCATGCAAGAAGCTGACGTTTTGGGCATTCATCCTCCAGAGGAAAATGTCATACCTTGCTATGCCTATCGATCAACCGCAGACTTCATCCATCGTTCAACCTGTCCGTCGATGCAGACAGATGCTGGGCTTCACGAGCAAGACCAGCTCTTCATCCAGCGATACTCGTTACTTGCGTTTCCTCACTCCTCAGGGTTTGTCTGTCTGTTCAGTCGCCTTGCTACTCCATGAACCGATCATGTGCCCCCCCCGCCCCCCAAGACATACAAAGTTAAAGACAAATTACATATTTTATTAACAACTAATGCTTTTGAGCACCACAAGCAGATTTCTGAACAATTCATCCCCCAAAAGAGGGTGTGTGGAATGACACTGGACTCCCTATTATAGTCACCCACTTAAATTTAACCAATTCATTTTAAATTTAAACAATTCTTTCATTCATTTAACTAGAGCTTGATGTTGGCTTAGCGGTTAGGGTGCCGGCTTGGGATCCTAGGATCCTGGGTTCGAATCCCGGTCGATCGCTGAATTAACGCCAGGGGGGTTGACTCAGCCTGTCATCCTTTCGAGGTCGGCAAATTGAGTACCAGCTTGCTGGGATGAATGATCACGGTGTGTACCCCGATTTAGAATAGGTACACCGTATCTCTGCACATCGTAAGAGGCGACCAAGGGTTGGCGTCAGGAAGGGCATCCGGCCATAAAACATTGCCTCAAACAGGGAACTATGATTGTCATGGGGCCCGAAAGGCTAACCCCCACTCTAGCGGGGAAAAATGGCCTTAAAACGATCATTCATTCATTCAATTCATCCCCTGCCTCTCCCCCCTACCCTCCCCTCAAGTTTTGATGTGAAACTTGCACTTTAATCGCAGCGCCGAATTTGATAATGGCTTTGAAATAGGTTCAGGGATCTTCCGAAACTGAAAGATAATTCCTATTCGGTCAGCGATTCCATTTTGCTTATTGTTGGAGATATCAACTATTTGTGTTTTACTTTGATGCAGACGTTCCCAAAACTCCCAAAAAGCGAAGTTTGCATTAAATGAGGCCATCAAAACGTGAGCTATAAAAACTGAGGCAATGCTGGACAAAGCACTGAGTAGGACAGCCGATCTCCAATAGGAGTGAAATCTGTGAGAATATGGACCGGCGTCTCGTTTGGCACAACTCGGCATCTGAGGGCATCGTCTGCGGCAATTCCCACACGACTGCAACAGCGATTACGGCGGCACACACAAACTTCTGCCGAAACAGGCATGGTCATCAAATTGGAGGAAGGCCATCAGTGCTCAGTACATTTCAATGTGAAAAGAGAAGGCATACAAATTTAACGCAACAAAACATGCGATCTCACAGGTTTCACAAAAAAAAAGGTGCAACAAGAAATCATCGAGAAGTCACGTGATCAAATTCCATGCATGTTGTATTCGATGACACCACCTCGTTCAACACCTTCCTGCCAACTGGGCCAGATAAACATTTTTAGGGAGAACCAAAAACGTAATGGATAATCAAAACTTGCAGGCATCAATAAGACTTCAGAGTGGTTGCTGATAAATTATTACCTCTGCCACCAAAGGTGGATGGAGGTTATGTTTTCACCCCTGTCTGTTTGTTTGTTTGTCTGTGAACAAGATATCTCAAATATTTGTGGACGGATTTGGACGAAATTTGGCAGAGAGATCGTTTATGTGACAAGGACGAAATGATTAGATTTTGGTGAAGATCCAGATCCGGATCGGACTAGTAGAATCTTTCATGTGATTCTTCACCATTGAGTGGTAGAGCCAAAAACGATACATGGCACGATATATCAAAAGGTTGTGGACGGATTTGGACGAAACATGGTGGACAGGTTGTGTGTGTGAAAAGGACTAATCGATTCGATTTTGATGAAGATCTGAATATGGATTCCGATATGAGAATTATATAATGTTTAAGTGATTCTTCACCATTGAGAGATCGGGCGAAAAGCGATATATAACATGATATTTAAAAAAGTTATGGACGAGTTAAGACTAAGGTTGGGGGATGGCTTGGTTTTGTGACAAGAACAAGCCTATTAGATTTTGGTTCAGGTCCGAATCCAGATCCTGCCGATCAGTGGGATACAAAACAAACTGTTCAGCCTGGCGGAGGTGTGCGCTCAACCGAGTGCCATTCTAGTTATTTAATATTACTAGCAACGGTACCCGCCCTATGGGCGGGGCTTCAATTGGGAGGCCCAAATGAAAAGGCAAAATATCAGAAATTGAAGGCTATTCTTATTTTAAAAGATTCATATAAACATCCGTTGAATCATATAACACGCAAATCATCAAAATCTAAACAGTACATGGCACCCATTTTGAAAAAAGATTGAATTCTGCAAAACGGAAGCGGCCGCTACACGTCTTTCTCAGTCGCACGTTTGTGTGAAGAGTGCGCGCCGAATCTGTAACACGGAAGCGGCCGCTACACGTCTTTCTCAGTCGCACGTTTGTGTGAAGAGTGCGCGCCGAATCTGTAACACGGAAGAGGCCGCTACGCGTTTCTCAGTCACTTTGCACACGCTGCCATGTTACTTCGGAGCCGCACGTTTCTGTAGGAAGAGTTTGTCAGGAGCCGATCTACTCTCTCCTGGTACATACAATTTCAACAAAAGCCACATCACTGTTCATATCGGTAAATATTATTCCATCGTGTTTGGAAAAACTGGAAAATCTTGGAAAAACTGGAAAAACAGTACAGCCTATTTTACTCCCAGGGGTCCCAGGAATACCCACCCAAAATATCATTGCGATCGGTTGAGCCGCTTTTGCGGTTCTTTCGAACAGACGGACGAACATTTGGTGAATTATAGTAAGATGCATGGGCATATAGGAAAACCTGCAGGTATGTACACGCACATCTAAGCTGTCTTACCAGAGCGTTTAAATCTCAGCTCGACTATAAATTGTCATCCTGCATTTTCACATGCAAGGCAACGCATCAATGTGTGTGCCGTCCCTTGGATGGATGTTAAACTGGAGGACCAGACTGCAAGCATTGGTTAGTACAATTAGTAGTTACAATATGTAGCTACTGATTATCCAGGTGAGCATGGCATACGTCAAGTAAACTTAAAATAAGTAGTTTGTCAAACGTCACATGGTCAGCCATCGTTAAGACGCCGACTTCAATAGCCGGCTGTGCATGCAATCAGCAAATCAGCAATTCATGCAATTCAGCGAATTTCAGACACTTTGAGGATATCTATCTTTCAAATCAAAATCGGAATAACGATGGTTATTTTCAACAACATTAGCACGGACCCATGGAACTCTCCCTTTTTGGGGGGGGGGGCGGTGTATAGGCAACGAAGAGGTGCCTTGCACGTTCCCAGAGGGTTATGTTTTAGCAATGTAAAGGTAGGGCATGGCGATTGGGAATGACAGGTTCAACGATGTGTTCAGGCTCAACTGCATGAAAATCAAAACGCCTGTGGGTCGAGTCAGCCTTCATACTAATGACGTCATTGTGGGTGGAGTCAGGCCATCAGTCCAACCAATGGGCAGAAAGAGAGAAACAGATGGCCAAAAAACTGCTGCAAACTTTAACTTATAGATGAATGAAACAAAAGTGAATCCAAACTCGATGGTCAATTGCGCAAAGGAAAGCAATCCTGAAGGTAATCAGGAAATTATCCAATTAGCAAACAAATCTAAAAGGAAGGGGAAAAAAACAACAAAAAAACGTCAATCCTGATCAATTGTACTGTGCATGAATTTCAAACCAAAGGCCCTTCATCACAACTCGACATGCAAAACAAATGCCTCGAGCAACGTGGAATCTTCAATTTGCCGCACGGGAGGAGTTTTCCATTGTCGCTCCAATTTGAGCATTTTCTTCAATTAGCCGGTCGAATATTTACTGTAGGAAGGATTCAAAAGGATCCTGATGCTCCAACCCTTGTAATTACACAGCACCCGGGCAGGGAGATAAAAAAAGAAAAGAAGAAGCTTTATAATGTGGTTTTACAAAATTAGACCAAAGTGAAGGGAACAGCACAAATTAGGAACTCAAATAAAGGCCTGTCAAAATGAGATTGGATGCTCAATAGGATATTTGCATTCTGTCAAACAGTTACAGTTTCCCTGCATGCATCAATTAACACAACCACCATTGATCTCGATTGCACTTACGTAAAGAACATAAACACAATGTAAATTTTAAATCATGCAATAATCCGAGAAACCTCTGTTTGTGTGGTTGTTAATGTGTTCGTTTGCCTTGTGTGTACTCCTGAAATGCTGGATGGAACTAGAACGACACTCGATAGAGCACATACCTCCACCAGGTTGAACAGTTTCCATTTTGTATCCCACCGATAGTACGGATCTGGACACGGATATTCACCAAAATCAAATTAATTCGTCTTTTTCCATCAAAACCCAATCTCTCCACCAAATTCCGGCTGAATCCATCCTCAACTTTTAGAGATATCCTGCTCACAGACAGGCAGACAAACAGAGACAGACAGACAGACACAGACAAAGGGGTGAAAACATAACCTCCATCCGTCCACCTTATGTAGCGGAGGTATCGAATGCTTGTACTCGGTGTGCGCGAGGGGGTTTTAGGCTATTAAAACAATCATACTCGCAGGATTCAGGGTATGGGGTATGGGGGACGGGAAAACCCAGTTATATGCAAGTAAGGATGGTATAGCAAGTCATTAACTAAAATACTGGACGTCACATCCGGGGGAAGTGTAGCCATGTGTAATTCTGGGGATAAGGGGAGGGAGGGGGTGGAAAGGACGTGGAGTCGGCCGTATTCTAGGGGAGGGGGGTGGTTGGAGCAAAGCATAATTATGGGGAGGTGGGGAGGGAGGGGGATGGAGAAACACAATTCCAGTGGGTGGGGGTCAGGAGTGGGGGCCTCATGTCATCCTGGGGGAGGAGGGAATGGGCGCCGCACATAATTCCAGGGGGAAATGGAGCCACGCGTAATTCTGGAAGCAAATGGAGCCACATGCAATTCTGGAGGAAAATGGAGCCACGCGTAATTCGGGAGGGAAATGGAGCCACGCGTAATTCGGGAAGGAAATGGAGCCACGCGTAATTCTGGAGGGAAATGGAGCCACGCGTAATTCTGGAGGGAAATGGAGCCACGCGTAATTCTGGAGGGAAATGGAGCCACGCGTAATTCGGGAGGGAAATGGAGCCACGCGTAATTCGGGAGGGAAATGGAGCCACGCGTAATTCTGGAGGGAAATGGAGCCACGCGTAATTCTGGAGAGAAATGAAGCCACGCGCAATTCTGGAGGGAAATGGAGGTACGCATAATTCTGGAGGGAAATGGAGACACGCAATTCTGGAGGGAAATGGCGACACACGCAATTCTGGAGGGAAATGGCGACACACGCAATTCTGGAGGGAAATGGCGACACGCAATTCTGGAGGGAAATGGAGTCACATGGAATTCTGGAGGGATATTGAGCCACATGGAATTCTGGAGGGAAATTGAGCCACATGGATTCTGGAGGGAAATTGAGCCACATGCAATTCTGGAGGGAAATTGAGCCACATGCAATTCTGGAGGGAAATTGAGCCACATGCAATTCTGGAGGGAAATTGAGCCACATGCAATTCTGGAGGGAAATTGAGCCATGCGTATTTCTGGAGAGAAATGAAGCCACATGCAATTCTGGAGGGAAATGGAGCCACGCGTAATTCTGGAGGGAAATGGAGCCACGCATAATTCTGGAGGGAAATGTGGACACACGCAATTCTGGAGGGAAATGGCGACACACGCAATTCTGGAGGGAAATGGCGACACACGCAATTCTGGAGGGAAATGGCGACACACGCAATTCTGGAGGGAAATGGCGACACACGCAATTCTGGAGGGAAATGGCGACACACGCAATTCTGGAGGGAAATGGAGCCACATGGAATTCTGGAGGGATATTGAGCCACATGGAATTCTGGAGGAAAATTGAGCCACATGCAATTCTGGAGGAAAATTGAGCCACATGCAATTCTGGAGGGAAATTGAGCCACATGCAATTCTGGAGGGAAATTGAGCCACATGCAATTCTGGAGAGAAATTTAGCCATGCGTAATTCTGGAGAGAAATGAAGCCACATGCAATTCTGGAGGGAAATAGAGCCACATGCAATTCTGGAGGGAAGTGGAGCCACGTGTAATTCTGGAGGGAAATGGAGCCACATGCAATTCTGGAGGGAAATTGAGCCACATGCAATTCTGGAGGGAAATTGAGCCACATGCAATTCTGGAGGGAAATGGAGCCACATGCAATTCTGGAGGGAAATTGAGCCACGTGTAATTCTGGAGAGAAATGAAGCCACATGCAATTCTAGAGGGAAATAGAGCCACATGCAATTCTGGAGGGAAGTGGAGCCATGCGTAATTCTGGAGGGAAATGGAGCCACATGCAATTCTGCAGGGAAATTGAGCAACATGCGTAATTCTGGAGAGAAATGAAGCCACATGCAATTCTGGAGGGAAATGGAGCCACGTGTAATTCTGGAGAGAAATGAAGCCACATGCAATTCTGGAGGGAAATAGAGCCACATGCAATTCTGGAGGGAAGTGGAGCCATGCGTAATTCTGGAGGGAAATGGAGCCACATGCAATTCTGGAGGGAAATTGAGCAACATGCAATTCTGGAGGGAAATTGACCCACATGCAATTCTGGACGGAAATGGAAACGCATGCTATTCTGGAGGGAAATGGAGCCACACGTAATTCTGGAGGAAAATGGAACCACATGCAATTCTAGAGGGAAATGGAGCCACATGTAATTCTGGAGGGAAATGGAACCACATGCAATTCTGGAGGGAAATGGAGCCATGCCTAATTCTGGAAGGAAATTGAGCCACATGCAATTCTGGAGGGAAATGGAGCCGCACGCAATTCTGGAGGGAAATGGAGCCACGCATAATTCTGGAGGGAAATGGAGCCACACATAATTCTGGAGGGAAATGGAGCCGTGCATAATTCTGGAGGGAAATGGAGCCACGCATAATTCTGGAGGGAAATGGAGCCGCATTTAATTCTGGAGGGAAATGGAGCCACATGCTATTCTGGAGGAAAATGGAGCCACATGCAATTCTGGAGGGAAATGGAGCCACATGCAATTCTGGAGGGAAATTGGGCCACGCGTATTTCTGGAGGGAAATAGAAACACATGCTATTCTGGAGGGAAATGGAGCCACGTGCAATTCTGGAGGGAAATGGAACCACATGCAATTCTGGAGGGAAATGGAGCCACATGAAATTCTGGAGGGAAATGGAGCCACATGCAATTCTGGAGGGAAATGGAGCCACGCCTAATTCTGGAGGGAAATAGAGCCGCATGCAATTCTGGAGGGAAATGGAGCCGCATGCAATTCTGGAGTGAAATGGAGCGGCATGTAATTCTATAGGGAAATGGAGCCACATGCAATTCTGGAGGGAAATGGAGCCAAATGCAATTCTAGAGGAAAATGTAGCCGCGTGTAATTCTGGAGCGAAATGGAGCCACGCATAATTCTGGAGGGAAATGGAGCCACATGCAATTCTGGAGGGAAATGGAGCCACGCCTAATTCTGGAGGGAAATTGAGCCACATGCAATTCTGGAGGGAAATGGAGTCGTGCTTAATTCTGGGGGGAAATTGGAGTCGTGCTTAATTCTGGGGGGAAAATGGAGTCTCACCTAATTTTGGAGGGGAGGGGAGGGGGCAAATGGAACCGCACACAATTTGGGGTGGGGGGAAATGGAGCCTTAATCAATTCCGGAAGCAAATGGGGCCACGCTCAGCTCTGGGGGGTGAGGGGGCAGGGATGGAGCCGTGTGGAGTTCCGGCAGGGGGGAGGGTCGTCTGTCCATCGGCCTTACTCTTGTCATTTCACCCCTTTTCTTTGTGCTGTTAATTTCGTTACGTTGCGTCCAGACCCATTTTGTGTTTTACCTCTGCCACGAGCTTTGTGTTTGGACACAAAAAGCAACTGCACAGTAAGTGGTGAAGGAGGCACGAGATGACCGATGGCAATGTAAGCATTGACAGGCATTTTGTATCCATTTAACCTTGCGTGCTACCTTTGCCTGGATGGGATTGGGTGAAGCCAATTTCAAAAAAACGTCACTGTTGGATTTTCCATCCATGCCACGGCATCTGCATCGATCAATCATCGATCGATTCCAAAATGATTAAAACGCTCGGTGGCATTTACAAATAAAACTTGCCACTCACTCCCTTTGTCACATCTAATGAATTTTCTGAAGTGGTGTGCAAGATAATGGGTTTTAACGATGGTTAGGAATCCCATTAGCATTCATTCATTTTCTTATTTAAAGCTCACAATATGTCACAAAAGGGGGTTTTGTTATCCCCAGAAGCTCCCATCAGGAAAATTCGCACTCGGATTGCCCCGCACAACCATCAAGGAAATGCTAATGCATGGATGAGAGAGATTACCATTCAGGCGAAGCCTCCGCGTATGTCAGGTTATCCTTACCCGATCCGTTTTCCATGCGGCCTTTGTCTGGCAATAGGCTTGGCAATGCAAATGCTGTCACGACGTGACGAGCGAGTCACGCAAGGCCGGGAAACGCACAGTGTGCCACATGTACACCGACGGACGCAACGGCAATTACATAGTGCAACGAGCTCTCAACAAATCTCATCACACATGCTACCAGCTTCAAAAGGGCGAACGGCAAAGTAATTGCACTCTTTGCATCGGAGTCATTATGTTGAAAGAGAAGTATCGAAATGGTGCACATTCAGGCGAGTTTTAGCATAATCAAATCGACCGAGGACCAGCATGTCAGAAGGTCTGAATAAAGCAGCTACCAGAGGGTAGCAGAGCAATGGGTAATTGCATTATTTGATGGACAGGAGATGGGAATGAAGGCACAAAGAAGAAGAAAAAAGTTTGACATTTTCAAAAGTCTTAGCAATTTGCCGATCTCAGTTTGCTTTTTAAGGGACGGTCGGAGAGTCTGAGCACATAAGTTGCATTGTCTGGGGCTGCACAGGAACAAAAAGACTTGCTTCGCTCCGTTAAACATGGAAAGTCCACCTGCAAAACATGTTAATGTTCAACGTCTGACGTTTGTATTTCCGAAATGGATGCAATTTGGCAAATGAATGAATGAATGATCGTTTTAAGGCCATTTTCCCCGCTAGAGCGGGGGTTAGCCTTGCGGGCCCCATGACAATCATGGTTCCCTGTTTGAGGCAATGTTTTATGGTCGGATCCCCTTCCTGGCGCCAACCCTTGGTCGCCTCTTACGATGCGCAGGGATACGGTGTACCTATTCTAAACCGGGGTACACACCGGGATCATTCATCCCAGCGAGCTGGTACTCAATTTGCCGACCTCGGAAGGATGACAGGCTGAGTCAACCCCCCTGGCGTTAATTTTGCGATCGACCGGGATTCGAACCCAGGATCCTAGGATCCCAAGCCGGCACCCTAACCGCTAAGCCAACACCAGGCTGGTGTTGAGATGAAATCTCTCATCAAATGATGAGAAAAAAATCGCCAAAAACTCAACCATATCCATCCCCTCCTCCAAAAGAAAAGTAATCCTTGCTGTGACGCAGAGTGGGTACAAAAGCACGAAAGAAAAACACAAAACTGGAACGGCACCGAGTAGAGCGCAAACCCCCGCCAGGCTGAAAAGCTCACATTTTGTATCCCACTGATAGGCCGGATATGTATCCGGATCGGAACCGAAATCTAATCGGCTTGTTCTAATTAACTAACAAACTCCTCCACAAAGTTTTGTCATAATGCGTCGACAACCTTTCGAAATATCACGCTATACATTGTTTGTGGGCCTCTCTCTCTCAATGACGAAGAATCACTTAAGAATTTAAAGGATCCGAAACGTCACCAAAGTCTAATCAATTCGTCCTTGTCAAACACTCAACATGTCCACCAAGATTCGTCCAAATCTGTCCACGACATTTTGAGATATCCTGCTCAAAGACAAACAAAACATGGGTGAAAGTATAAAAACGGCCACATTTGGTTGTAGAGGCCGCTATAATGAAGTTGATGGTGCACAATTGCAAAACCCCACACTTCCCACCTAAAGCAAATTCGAAAGATGGCAACAAGTTGCACCAGGAATGACCCAATATCAAATTTTGAGTTAAAAAAAAAAATTCCCATTTTGACCCATGACCCTAAGTCACAACATCCTGGGATCAAATCGAATAAGTCGTTTGATACTTCATGAGTCACCCAATGTTGATGACATATACACAAAGTTTCAGTCCCCAAGCGTTTTGAAAAAAAAACGAGGGCTAGTTTAATCGGCTCTGTCCGTCCGTTTGTTTGTTTGTCCGTCCGTCCATCCGTCCGTCCGTCTGGCTACCTCCTTCTAAACGGTTGTGCAGAAATTCAACAAACTTCATGGTTATGATCACGACGTGGCAAGAAGATGCCAGAGCAGTGCCATTTTTGGCTCGGTCCCTGGGGCGGGTTAAAAGGTCAAACACTGAAAAATGCAATTATTACGGATACATTTTTAAATGAAACGTTGTATATTTTGATGAAACTTTGTATATTTCGATGAATTGATTGCTATGCACTTCGATGAAAGCCTCGGTAGTGTATTGTCTGCATCAATTAAAGCCATATTGTTGAAGAAAGCAGCTGAGACGGAGTGGTGTAAGAGTTGGTCATTGAAAAAATTATTCTGGGCCCAATATTTTTTTTTTCATTATCCAAACCATTTTGAAAAAAAAAAAAAAAAAAAATCTGCGGGTAATATTCTGTCTGTCTCGCTCTTTTTTTTTTTTTCAAAAAGGTTCGGATAATGAGAGAAAAAAAAAAGTATTGGGCCCAGAATAATTTTCCCAAAGACCAACTCTGACACCACTCCGTCTCAGCTGCTTTCTTCAACAATATGGCTTTAATTGATGCAGCCAATACACCACCGAAGCTTTCATCGAAGTGCATAGCAATCAATTCATCAAAATACACAAAGTTTCATTTCAATATACAACAGAGCCAATTAACAATGGGGAATGCATGAAATATGTAACTTTTTTGGGATTTTAACCACGGTTCATGCCCCATAGTGTGGGGAATTAGGGTCACGAGGGTTAAAACGAGAAGAAAAAAAACTCGAAACGATATTAGATCCTTCCTGGTGGAACGTTTTCCCATCTTTCAACGTTGCTTCAGGTGGGAAATGTGGGGACTTGGGATGGCGTGTAATAAACTTGGAGTTTAAAAATGTTTAAAAATGTGCCCCCTAATTGCATTTTTCGGTACTTGACCTTTTGACCCTGCCCAAGGGGTGGGGCCAAAATGATACTGTTCTTGCACCTTCATGCCATGTGTTGATCATAACTACCAGGTTTGGTGAATTTCTGCCCAACCATTTAGGAGGGGAAAGAGGGACAGATTGACAGATTGACACAGAGACAGAGACAGAGACAGAGACAGAGACAGAGAGACAGAGACAGACAGAGCCAGAGCGACAACGACAGAGCCAGAGCGACAACGACAGAGCCAGAGCGACAACGACAGAGAGAGCGACAACGACAGAGAGAGCGACGACAGAGAGAGCGACGACAGAGAGAGCGACAGAGCCAGAGCGACAGAGCCAGAGCGACAGAGCCAGAGCGACAGAGCCAGAGCGACAGAGCCAGAGCGACAACGATAGAGCGACAACGACAGAGCCAGAGCGACAACGACAGAGCCAGAGCGACAACGACAGAGCCAGAGCCAGAGCGACGACAGAGCCAGAGCGACGACAGAGCCAGAGCGACAACGACACAGCCAGAGCGACAACGACACAGCCAGAGCGACAACGACACAGCCAGAGCGACAACGACACAGCCAGAGCGACAACGACACAGCCAGAGCGACAACGACACAGCCAGAGCGACAACGACACAGCCAGAGCGACAGAGCGACAGAGCCAGAGTGACAGAGCGACAGAGCCAGAGCGACAGAGTTACAATATCCTCCAGATGTTTTTTTTTTTTTCCAAAACGTTTCGGATAATGAAAGAAAAAAAAATATTGGGCCCAGAATAATTTTCCAAATACCAACTCTTCCACCACTCTGTCTCAGCTCCTTTCTTCAACAATATGGCTTTAATTGATGCAGCCAATACACTACCGAGGATTTCATTGAAGTACATACCAATCAATTCATCAAAAGGGGATCATGAGAGACTGACACAAAGAGCACGGGCTATTTTAAAATGCTACATATCACATGCAAAGCTGCAAGACCAAAGCTTCTCTTGAGGTGACATTTTAACAATCAAAACAATGTAAAAAGTTAACTCTGAATATCTTTTTAATTCTGAGCGCCAAGACCTAAGGTTTAAGCAAAGCTTCACTTTAGTTTCAGACAGCCAACAACCGCACAACCAATTGCAGGACGAGCGCAATTACGCACGCTCCATCAACATGTTGCATAGCAAAAGGCTCGGACACTTCATCTGGCATCTCTCGTCACAAATCTACACACTGACCTCCTCTGATATTTGAAAAATGAAATATGTTGGTTGGCTGACAATCTTTCAACTCTTCAGACCCCATGCCGCCTGCACGATGCAAGCTCCTCCAGGTTAATGGACCTTACCTATCATTTTCTACTAACCCACAAAAACAAAACAATCAAGAACAATCAGATTGCAGACCATCACCAGGACTTGTTACCTCCCCCACCAAAGGTGGATGGAGGTTGTTTTCACCCTTGGTCTCCGCTTCCGGTTTCTTGAGCAAGGTGGCGACTTTTAATCTCTCCAGGCATCAACAGTTTAAGTATTTTTCCATTCGTGTGTTTGTCAAATTTCCATTCGTTATTTTATTGTCCATGCGTAATTGTGTGTTTCTAGTTAGTTTTGGTTTGAAAATTGCGTATCTTGTAATTAATAAATCGTTTTCTGTTCGCTCCGCGTGCGCGGCCTTGTAACTTGAGGCTTCCCCCGTCGATGTTTTGTTAATTTAAGTTCCTTCCTCCGCTGTATTGCTTGGTTCTTAGATTTTTCTCTTCTCCCCCAAACATCTACGCTTTGCCTAACGTTTAACCCCCCCCCCCCCCAAATAAAATTAACAATAATAATTTGATTTCCTTTTCTCCACGTGTGCTGTCTCATTGTGCTTCTGTCCACGTGCAGTGTCTCGACCCACCCCCTTTATCTCCTTGTCTTACACCTTTTGCCCTGTTCACGTGACACGTGGTTGTCCCTCGAGGTGCCCTCTCCCCGTCGGTATTTTGTGAATATAAGATTGTTTTTCACTGTTTTGTTTAAATATTATTTAAATAATATGTTTAAACTTTCCCCTGCGATGTTTTATTCAGAGGTATATTACAACACGCTGTTTTTCTTCCTATTTAAAAGGCTTTTTTCAATTTCCTCTTCAATTTATTCTACTTCAAAAAAAATAAAATATCAATGTCTTACAATTCTTCTTCACTACATACTCTAAACTCACCTTCATTCCACCCTCCTCTATCGTTTTTAAACGGATCTCTGACTTGAAAATCACAATAAACCCAATTTGTTATAAGTGTTCGTTTTTCATTAATCTTCCACTTTCTAATGTTACATATTTAGAGGAATGTATGTGAATTACCATTCAGGTCTTTGCTTATCCATGTGTAATAGATTAAGGGTTGTTGTGGTTGGAGGGTCAGGAGCCCTTCTGAAAATGTCCGGAAACGGAAGTGACCGGAAACGGAAGAGGAAAAGACACGAGGAAGAAAAAGGACGAGTATTCTTCTTCCTCGCCCCGCTCCGACAAAAGGTGGGATCGACCTTGCGCTGCGTGGAAAAGCGGCGTTCCGAAGCCCGTCTGGCGAGAGGAATTACCGGGACGTGTACCTGCCCGGTGGAGACGTCAAGTTGACGTGGGGCCGTGCATCGACCCCGCGTCTGGCACCGTTCGCGGCACCGTCTAAACAGACGCGTGCGGGTCGCACCTTGGGGCCTAACGCGCCTTGCAAGCGGCGTGGGGCTTTTGGCTTGCTCTACCGTACCCGCTTCGCGTGGCCACGAGGGGCTGCAGCCACGGTGCCTGGCACGATACCTGCCCGGTGGAAAAACGTCCACCCGGGGTTCGTTCAACCGCCCGAGTGCGGCGACGCCGACCAGTATCTGGGTCAGGAGGGGCCCAGAGACATTGTGAGGAGCAGAGACCAAAAGGGGGTCGTGAGTACCGAAGTGAACACACATATATAAGATGGCCATCTTAATCATATAGGGGATTGAGTGTGGATTGGGAATTGTTGATGGTGGTTTGCTATTGATTGCTCGGGGAAAATCTCCGTGGTTGTATCATTGAAATTGTATGGTGTCATTACCATTGAAATATATCCTTGAACATCAGTTTTCTCTTGGGTGGAATTCATATGGATTGCGTGGCGAAAGCGCATATATAATACAACTTTCTGGCGAAGTTCCTCTCACGGTCCGGGGGTCACCGAGACCAGGTATTCACCGAGGGGACCACGTAACAGAATTGGGGGCTCGTCCAAATTACGATTACGCAATTGGGTCTACGTCCGGGATCTAAAAGTGTATTTGTATAAAATAATAAAATAATATTTTTATTAATTAAAATTTATTAATTAAGTATTAATTGGAAAATTTTTGGGGAAATTGGGGTAAAGTCTTGGGTGAAGGTTAACAGGGGTTAACGATAGTCACCATGGCGTTTGTGGCACAGAACTTTGCGGTAACACCGAGTGAGGCACAGTTCCGAGCGTTACTAAAGTCGGACCTCTTGAAATTGGCCAAACATTTTAACTTGGAGGTCCGAACTAATTTGAGGAAGGCAGAGTTGCAGGCCACGGTGATACAATCTATGGTGGGATTAGGAACATGGGACGAGTTAGCCTGGGAGTGGCTACCCGAAGAACCAGAAGACGTTGAGCTCCGGAAACTGGAGTTGCAATTACGGAGCCAGGAACGGATTAAAGAAGAAGAAAGGAAAGCAGAAAAGGAAAGAGCAGAAGAAGAAAGGAAAGCAGAAGAGAGGAGAGAAGAGAAACAAGCAGAGGAAAGGAGAGTGGAACGAGAACTCCAGGAAAGGTTAGCAGAAGAAGAAAGGAAAGCAGAAAAGGAAAGAGCAGAAGAAGAAAGGAAAGCAGAAAAGGAAAGAGCAGAAGAAGAAAGGAAAGCAGAAGAGAGGAGAGAAGAGAAACAAGCAGAGGAAAGGAGAGGGGAACGAGAACTCCAGGAAAGGTTAAAAGAAGAGGAAAGGAAAGCAGAAGCGAGGAGAGAAGAGAAACAAGCAGAGGAAAGGAGAGTGGAAAGAGAACTCCAGGAAAGGTTAGAAGGGAGAAAAGCAGAGGAGAGGAGAGCTGCAAGGGACCTCGAAGCAGAGGAGAGAAAAGCGGAAAGGGAATTAAAGGAACGTGACATGGAGCTTCAGCAAGAAATCAAATTCAAGGAGCTGGAGTTAATGAGAGAACGGGGAGAGGCACCACCCTTGCTGACGGGGTCGACACCTAACCAGAAAACCTGGGATGTGGGCAGACATGTGAGGCTGGTTCCACCGTTCAGTGAAAAGGAAGTCGCGAAATTTTTTCCACACTTTGAGAAAGTGGCTCGACAATTAAACTGGCCGGAGGAGGCCTGGACCATACTCGTGCAAAGTGTGCTGGTGGGGAAAGCTCAGGAAATTTATTCGGCGCTACCAATGGACCAATGTGCAGATTATGAGGTACTGAAGAAGCACATCCTCAAAGCCTATGAGTTGGTTCCGGAAGCCTACAGGCAAAAATTCAGGAATGCCAGGAAGAGGGAGAGTGAGACCCATGTGGAGTTTGCCAGAGTGAAAGAAAACATGTTTGATCGGTGGTGTGAGTCAAAAGGAGTCGGGAAAGACTTCGAAACATTGCGGGACTTGATCCTGGTGGAGGAATTCCAGCAGTGTGTCCACGAGGACATCAAAGTGTACCTGCAGGAAAAGAAAGTACCAAAGTTGTGGGACGCAGCCACCATGGCAGATGATTATGCCTTAACCCACCGAATAGGGGTCTACGAACCTAACTCCTTGCCTAGATCTCCGCAGGGGAGGTGGGGAACAGCAGGTGCGGAGAACGACCATACATGGCGGCGGCCTCGAGAGGATTATGGGGACAACGCGGATACCCCACCTGTTCGAAATCAGAGGGATGCGGGCCCAAGACAAACTTATAGTGCGGGGGGCCCGAGGCAGACCACGAGTTTTTCCTCCGGGCCTACTTGCGCTTTTTGCAAGAAACCTGGACACTTGATGTCCAGTTGTTACCGCATGAAAAGGGAAGACCCAGAGCGGAGTCCGACTATTACGACTCCCAATGCAATGGCCATTGTGAGAAATCGCCATCAAAAGGGTTACCAACCATTTATTTCAGAGGGGTTTGTGTCACGGGATGGAGCCTCGACTAACCGGAAACCGGTTAGGATATTGAGGGACACAGGGGCACATCAATCTTTAATGCTTGAAGGCATTTTGCCATGGTCCGAGGAGACGGCAACGGGGGATAGTGTTCGTTTACAGGGGATCGGGGGCGGTGTTAGTGCGCCACTTCATGTCATCCATTTGGAGTCCGATTTGGTGTCAGGACCGGTCACCGTCGGTTTACAAGCCACGCTTCCTGTAGAGGGTGTATCTGTGGTTATCGGGAATGATTTGGCCGGGGGTCAAGTTTATGGTAACCTGAGGGTTGGTAAAGAGCCCAGCAGGGAAAATAACACCACACCAGCTCGGGATGGCGACAAAAGTGCCAAGTTATTTGTAGGGGGACTGAACTTCAAAACAGAGGAAGAAGTTCTGACCTCTGTCTTCAACAGATATGGGCCGCTGGTGGAAGTGCGGTTGGTAAGAGACTGGGAAACGCAACAGTCAAGAGGGTTCGGCTTTGTCACGTTTGCCAGCACAAAAGACGCCAGAGAGGCAGAGAAGAATTGGAATGGCAAGGATTTGGAGGGTCGGACCATAACAGTAGGGAAGGCATTTCGTAGGCGTCGAGAGGTCTACAGGAGAGGACAACTGGGCGGTAGTTTTGGTGGTGGCCGCAATCAATATTATTATGGAGGCTCCCTGAGTTACGGCCGCTCCCGAAGGAAGGATTGGCAAAGTAGTGGCCGAGAAGGAGACCGCTATTCATGGGACTACAGGGACAAGTGGTCCCACCCTAATTATTAGAGAAGTTCTGAGAAGTTGAAGCACTGAATGCGGCGGAGCCGCCGAGCCAAGATTCCTACACGGATTAACCGTGAACGCCGTTCCTAAAGGCGTCCATGTAGTGAACTTTCATGCACGGACTAACCGTGAACTCCACGTTCCTCAAGGCGCCCATGTAGAGAACTTTCCTGCACGGACTAACCGTGAACTCCACGTTCCTAAAGGCATCCATGTAGTGAATACTCGGCTTGGCCTCCCGGAAAAAGTGCTATCGAGTAGCTTACCTTTGGATCTTTGATCACCCCTTTAACCTTCATTCACAAGAAACTGACGGTCAAAGTCAGAGGGTCATGAGATGGAGTTTGATTTGGCAGGGACAATGTCGTTGCTGGTGCTTAGTCCAGAGGGAGTAATCTGGAGGGGTTGTGGTGAAATTTTGGTTGCTTTATTTTTAAGTGATAACTGTGCCCGGGGGGGAACTGATAATGTGGGGGGGTTGAGTTATCTGGTTGGTTTCTCCAAATTGGCCGGCAAAGAAAGTTTTCGCTGGGTTCAAACTTTCTTTCTTGAAGGGGGGGAGTGTTACATATTTAGAGGAATGTATGTGAATTACCATTCAGGTCTTTGCTTATCCATGTGTAATAGATTAAGGGTTGTTGTGGTTGGAGGGTCAGGAGCCCTTCTGAAAATGTCCGGAAACGGAAGTGACCGGAAACGGAAGAGGAAAAGACACGAGGAAGAAAAAGGACGAGTATTCTTCTTCCTCGCCCCGCTCCGACAAAAGGTGGGATCGACCTTGCGCTGCGTGGAAAAGCGGCGTTCCGAAGCCCGTCTGGCGAGAGGAATTACCGGGACGTGTACCTGCCCGGTGGAGACGTCAAGTTGACGTGGGGCCGTGCATCGACCCCGCGTCTGGCACCGTTCGCGGCACCGTCTAAACAGACGCGTGCGGGTCGCACCTTGGGGCCTAACGCGCCTTGCAAGCGGCGTGGGGCTTTTGGCTTGCTCTACCGTACCCGCTTCGCGTGGCCACGAGGGGCTGCAGCCACGGTGCCTGGCACGATACCTGCCCGGTGGAAAAACGTCCACCCGGGGTTCGTTCAACCGCCCGAGTGCGGCGACGCCGACCAGTATCTGGGTCAGGAGGGGCCCAGAGACATTGTGAGGAGCAGAGACCAAAAGGGGGTCGTGAGTACCGAAGTGAACACACATATATAAGATGGCCATCTTAATCATATAGGGGATTGAGTGTGGATTGGGAATTGTTGATGGTGGTTTGCTATTGATTGCTCGGGGAAAATCTCCGTGGTTGTATCATTGAAATTGTATGGTGTCATTACCATTGAAATATATCCTTGAACATCAGTTTTCTCTTGGGTGGAATTCATATGGATTGCGTGGCGAAAGCGCATATATAATACAACTTTCTGGCGAAGTTCCTCTCACGGTCCGGGGGTCACCGAGACCAGGTATTCACCGAGGGGACCACGTAACACTAAGCTCACCCCTCACACCTCCCCTCCTAAACTCCCTCCTCCCCTTCAATTCTCCCCCATCGCCCCTCCCCTCCTAAACATCCTACTCACCCCTCCCCTTCCAAATCTTCCCCCTTGCCTCTCTGCTCCTAAACTCCCCCCTCCTCTCCAAATCACCCACTTTGCCCCTCCCCTTCAAAACTCCCCCCCCCCCCCTACCATATTTCTCCAATTCTCCTCCCTCCTCCTCAAACCTGCCTCCTGCCCACTTTGTCTCACTTCTATGTCATACCTCCACCTCCTCCAACCTTCTACTTTCCTCTGCCCCTACCCTCAAACAACCACTCACTGTGCCTCATCCCATCACCATCAAAAACCTTTTGTCCTCCTCATCCTTCCCTTTCCCTTTCTTGTAACTCTTCCGTAATCTCTGACACACTATCAACAGCTCTCCCTACCTCCTCCGCATAACCTCATCTTACGGCACCATACTCCTCCCATCCCCTGTACTGCACCCGATGCTCCCCTCCCTCTTCCTTAACGGTATGGGCCTCAAACACCCGGGGCTTTCGCTCAAACCTGACTGATCTCTCCACACAGGTTGCTTCTGACAATCTAGACTTGATCTGCTTAACAGAAACTTTCCTCCTTCAAGATGTATCTGACTCCTTAATATCTCTTCCTGGTTACTCCCTCCTCCGGTATGATGGACGTGAGCCTCGTCCTGGAGGTGGGGTTGCTATCTTTATCAAAACCTCCCTTCCTCACTCTCCTTGCACTGCCCTCTCTCCACCCCACCCCCAGGAGTACCTCTGGCTATGGCTTTCTCTCCACCCCCACCTTTTGTTAATATGTGTTCTGTACCGTCCACCAAACAGTGATGACTCCATTTACATTTCACTGTCTGACAACATCGACCAACTTCTATCCACTCATCCCAACTCCCTATTCCTCATATGTGGTGACTTCAACTGTCATCATGCCAGCTGGCTGGATGTGGGCACCTCTCTCACCAGCCATGGCATCTCAGCAAAGGACTTCTGCGACTCAATGGGACTGACACAATCTGTCAATTTCCCGACCCGGATCTCAGTCAATGGAGTATCTTCTCCTCCAGACTTGGTTATGACAAACTTCCCTGCAAATGTCTACTGCTCTTCTTCTGCTTCAATCGGTTCTTCTGACCATATGCTTGTTAAAGTGGACATCTCTCTGGCCATTCTCAGAGAGCCTCCTCAGCGTCGACGAGTCTGGCATTTCACTCAGGCCGACTGGCACGGTCTTCAAGCAGCCATCAATCATCTGGACTGGTCTCCCATCTCCACTGCCTCTGACATCAATTCTTTCAGGGAATTCTTCAAAGTAAACTGCTCTCTCTCATGCACAGATTTAGCCCATCTCGTCTTCAGTAGTCATACCCTTCCTCCCGCCCATGGTACAATGAATCTTGTGGTGAGGCAGTTGCCCTGAAACAATTTGCCTTTGCATGTTGGAAGGCTAATCCAACTGAAGGCAATCTCAGTTCCTTCCACCAAGCTCGAAACAAGTGTGTGTCTACCCTCAGGAGTGCCAGGAAGCACTATCTCTCCACACTCAAGAATGAACTCTCAAACCTGTCTCCTTCCTCCAAATCCTGGTGGTGTCTGGTCAATTCTGTTTCTGGTGTTTGTTCCCCCTCCATCCCCTCCCTTACCTCAAATGGCTACATAGTTGACACCGCACATGACAAAGCCGAATGCCTCAACTCTGTGTTTGCCTCAAAATCTTGTGTCCCAAACCCGTCTCTCTCTGTTCCCACCTTACCCAGTCAAACCCAGCTGCTCCTGGACTCTGTGTCCTTCTCTCCTGACTAGGTGGATAAGTTTTTGTCAAACCTCTCTGATTCTGCACCTGGACCAGACGGCATCAGCTCATGGGTCCTAAAATCCTGCTCTTTCGCTCTCTCTCACCCTCTATCTGTTCTTTTCACCCTCTCTTTTGCTCAAGGTCATCTGTCATCATCTTGGAAATCAGCAAACATTACCGCTTTACACAACAAATGTGCAAAAACAGATCCTTGCAACTACAGACCAATCAGCGTGCTCCCAATTATCAGCAAAGTTATGGAATCCATCATTGCTTCGGATATCAAATCCTTCCTCTTTTCCAATGGCTTGATCTCCGATCATCAATTTGGATTCAGACCAGGTCATTCTACTCTGGACATGCTGCTTCTGCTGTCTCAACAATGAATGGAGGTCCTCAATGCCAAACAGGAAATCAGAGCTGACTCCCTTGACATATCACGTGCCTTCGATACGGTCTGGCACCCTGCTCTGCTCACCAAACTCTCCTCCTATGGTATCCATGGAAATCTTGTCGCATGGCTTGCGGACTTCCTCTCTGGTCGTAGTCAACGTGTGGCCCTGAATGGATTTCTCTCATCTCCCCTTCCTGTTCAGGCTGTAGTTCCCCAAGGCAGTGTACTGGGCCTTGTGCTTTTTCTGGTCTTCATCAATGATGTCTCCGACTATCTGGAAAATCCTCTCCATCTCTTTGCTGATGACTCCACTCTCTGCCGCTCCATTCCTCATCCCTCAGATCGGCTGTCTGCAGCTTCCCCACTCTCTGAAGACCTGGACAAAATCACAGACTTGTCAAACAAGTGGAACATGTCTTTCAATCCTGACAAATCTCACACTCTTACTTTGTCTCTCCGAAAAGACCGACTGGACAACCCTCCCATCTACTTTCTCAACAATCCTCTCCAAGAAGATCTGTCACTCAAGCTTTTGGGTCTCACTATCTGCCATGATCTTTCCTGGGAAAACCACATTTCCAAGCCTTCCTCCAAAGCCAGTTGCCGACTGGGCATCCTCCGTCGTGCGAAGTCCTTCCTTTGCACACCTGAGCTCCTCACCACATACAAGGCTTTCATCCATAGCTCAATGGAATACTGTTCTCCCCTCTGGGTCGGTGCTCCTGCCTCACACCGAGCTTGGCTTCACGCTGTGAAAACCAAAGCTTTCAGAATCATTGGAATCTCCCGTGATGAAGCTAACTTTGAGGGCCTTTCACTCACTCACCGCAAGCAGGTTGGTGGTCTTTGTCTTCTACCGACTCCTCTCCGGCCTTGCCTCCCCCAGCTCTCTCTGTGCTCTGTCCCCCAAATATTCCTACTGGTCACACATGATCTGCCTGCAACCCTCTTATGGTTAAACTGCCAAAATCTAGACTCTCTATTCACCTTCACTCGTTCATTCCTCTTTTCTCCCACCTCTGGAACAAACTCCCTCACTCTCTTCAATCCCACTCCTCCCTCCAGGTCTTTAAAACAGCTGTTCACCACCATCTCTTATATTCCCCCATTAGTCCGGCAGCTAAGCTAAATATAGCATAACAATTGTGCATTTTGTGAGGAAAGCACCAAATTTGGCACACTAGTAGACGATCATATTATGAAAAGATCCGGATATTGGGCCATCTCAGATTCAGAGATTTGATTTTTGCAAGATTTGCAGATTTTGCAGATTTGCAAGCTGAGATTGCAACGCCAGGGACGGCCGACTCCTTCCTGTGAGCTGCCCACATCACCCGCACAAGAAGAGCTCATCAAATCACTGCAGCGGCACTGCACATCCTGCAACACCGTGCGTATGAACGCCACTGTATGACATATGCTGATGATGCAGAAGACCTGCCTGAGTTCGAAGAAACCGTGTCACCAGAGAGGAGAAGACATTCCCAACTTTCAGTACTGGGCCACTATGCTGGAACTAGAGATGTTGGTCCTGGTCTACGTGCGTTCTCTGCGGCAGGCTTCATTCACGATGTACCTTGATGCCCTGACGGAACTGGTCCCATGGTTCCATGCCTTAGACCACACACACTATGCCAGGTGGGTCCCTGTTCACCTGAGGGACATGGTTGCACTCCCAATGAAGCACCCAGATGTAGCCAGAGAATTCAGGGCTGGCAACTTCACTGTACAGAAGACGAAGAAGGTGTTCTCTTCGATCCCAATCGAATCGAAATCTTGCAAAAATCAAATCTCTGAATCTGAGATGGCCCAATATCCAGATCTTTTCATAATATGATCTACTAGTGTGCCAAATTTGGTGCTTTCCTCACAAAATGCACAATTGTTATGCTAAGTTGCCCCACTACATCCAAAACCTTGATCTTTTCTACCCCCACGAATTCACCCCACCCAGATTCACTTTTGTGAAACACCAACTTCTTTCCTGGAAGTCCTTGCAGTGTCCATGTGTTTTATACCTCTCCCACCTCCCCCCAAGCCCTCTCCCTCCCACATATCTCCCGATGTCCCTGCTCTCAAATGTTGTGTTTGTTTGCTTCCCCCTCTCTCCGCATCTTGTCTACCACTCCCCTCATTATATGTTTTATGTGTCTGTTTGATTTTTTTTGTGTCATTAATGTTAGCTCTTTCACGAGCATCGATCTTGTATACAAAACAGAAAAAAAAAGGAAAAAAAAACCCTGTCTGTCTGTAGCTCAAAAAGTTGTGGACAGATTCGGACGAAATTTGGCAGAGATGTAGCATTTGTGACAAGGATGAAATGATTAGGTTTTGGTGAAGATCCGGATTCAGATCCGGCTACTAGAATTTTTAAAGCGATTCATCACTATTGGGAGATGGGTCCAAAAACGATACATAGCAGGATATCTCAAAAGGTTGTGGACGGATGATTTTGATTAAATGTGATTCTGTATTGTGATTTTCTGGTCTACTCTAGGATACAAAAGGTAAACTGTTCACCTGGTGGAGGTATACTCTCCACTGAGTGCCGTTCTAGTTTGTGTGCTGTTGTGGTACATAATTAAGTTCCAATACGTAATTGATAGACACTCACATTCTAATTGTACATACTTTATAGACGTACCCACATTCCAATTGTACATACTTTATAGACGTACTCGCATTCTAATTGGACATACTTTATCGACACACTCAAATTCTAATTGGACAATCTATAGACGTGCTCACATTCTAATAGTACATACTTTATAGATGTGCTCACATTCTAATCGTACATACTTTATAGACGTGCTCACATTCTAATAGTACATACTTTATAGACATACTCACATTCTAATGGTACATACTGTGATGGTTTTCGGAGACCCTGGGGAAGCTGATAACAAACCACAAAGAAACCCCAGTATAGTCATCTCCATAGTATGTTGTGTAGCTAATTTCACCTCTTCCTACCTCCCCCAACCCCTGTGTTCTGTGCGAAGGGAACAAGTGATGTGTGTAGTATAATTGAACCCCATTGTGATTATCTTCTTCTCTATCTATCTATCTACACATCCAAACATGCTTTGCAACATTTTACACGAACGCCGTGCCAATTTTTATGGAAGAATATGAATGAATATGAATGAATGAATGATCGTTTTTTTTTTTTTAAGGCCATTTTCCCCGCTAGAACAGGGGTTAGCCTTGCGGGCCCCATGACAATCATGGTTCCCTGTTTGAGGCAATGTTTTTATGGCCGGATGCCCTTCCTGACGCCAACCCTTGGTCACGCTCTTACGATGCGCAGGGATTGGAATTTTATGTTTTTGATCAATTTTTATGGAAGGATTGATCGAATACGGCACTTCAGACAGCGTCGGAAGGGCTGAACTGAGGCGAGAAATGGCAATGAAGGGCGCTTCGTGGATTGAGAAATAACACTCTGTGGCCCAAAAACGGGAAAATCCAACCTCGTGAAATGATGCCACACTTCGTCACCAGCCGAGTCGCCAAGCTCCTAACGTCCAATGGCATGGGCCGGATCACCCAGCGGTCCAATGGGAAGGCAAGTGGATTAAGCAACATCCGGCAGCAGTGGAGAGCAGAATGGTGCTGTAAAAGCCCGGACCAGGATCCAGGACGGAACTAGTCTGGGAACTTGCAAGAATAACCTGTTGTCTGCAGAACAGAGGACTGGTAAACAAGCGTGGACAAGGTGAATGGCCAGGCAGACGGACCATCAGCGGAGAGTTCGCAGGTGCGTCATCCGGACGCACCCATTTACGCGATCTTTCTCACTATCTCTATTCTACCTTGTCCACTTTGGATGCATGAGCATCAATGCAAGCGCAAACTCTCCTTTTGAGAGGTTACTAATTATCGCACCTGCCATTTCATCTAACGCTACATGCATTCATTCATCTTTGCACCTCTCAAGACACCACATTACACCTTCTTCCCTACCCCACTCATTCCCCCTTTCCCTCATTTGGACCCATGTAAGCATGCCAGCCTTCATGCGGGCGAGCAAGAGGTCGCAAGCACAGCCCGTCTTCTGCTCTCATCTCTCTGTCCCTCTTTCTCCTCTCGTTTCCCGGAACAACTTTGACGCCTATTCGTATTTGTGACACGTGACTGACTAGGAGGGGCTTATGTGTGCATAATATAAGTATTTCTCCATTGAGACACATTGTACATACGTGCTCCTGGTTAATCATTACAAACATTTTCCAAACTGACCGGTTGTCTGCTTCTTCTATTGGTTAGACAGTGTGCGATAATGGGGAGTCTGTCCCTGTGGGTAGTCATTAGCCGTGGTACCCCGTGGGTAGTCTAACATGGGTAGTCATTAGCCGGTGTGTCCACCTACGGTAACGCTCGGCCGTATCGAGATCAAGGTGGCACGTCGGGAAGCACAGCCCTTCACACAAAAATGGTAACACAAAAATGAACAGAAAGACAAATGTACCCAATTGCAATAATCTCTCCTTTGGCAAGAGTAATGAAATAAATGCAGATTACATTCACGTAACAAAAAAGGCAGAAGGCTTCAATGAGTTAAAGCCTTGCCGTGGGATATTAGCTTCGTAAAGCTGCAGTACCACGTCTCGTTGCCAACGTGGACACTCTCAATCCAAACATCCACTGAGCAGGACAAAGTGGGGGCAGGTTGTGAGGGAGGAAAGAAAGACAAAACAATGTAGATCTCCATAATCTTCTGAATGCACTGACCACTTGTTAATCTAAATCTCCATTTTGGGTCAGCGCAAAGTGAGCGTGGGTTCAGGGACCAATGTCGGAGCGGCATCTACGCATCCCAAATTACCAATTTGTGGAATTTTAACCGCATAGACTTTGAAAGCAATTAAAATAAAACTGCGTCGTGAGATGGTTTCATTTAATTGCACGAACTGGTGCACATTATCATTGGATGAGTCTGGAACAAAGGGTAATGATGCACCAAAGGCTGTTCGGATTTACACGCTTTATGATGGCGGGCCTGGAAGGGCAGGACGCAAAACAATATTACAAGGCTGGTTCAAGGTTAACCTGGATTGCTCTTCCAAATAAATGTAAAAAGGAAATATCACTGAAATTTTATGGAGTGATCGTGGCAATGTCCGGCAACTCTGGCGAAGCGACATCACAGATGGCCAAGACTTTCGGGATATGTCTATTTATAATACGGTGGTTAGCTGAGGCCTGTGCTGCAAGCACGAGGTATGTAATAAAGTGTCAATGAATGAAAATGTCAAGCCAGGGAAATCTACCGAATATCAGCAAAGATAAAAGACTCTCACACGTATGTTTGAATGGTCGAAAAAGATTTTAAAACAATTGAGAAATGATTCAGAATCAGTAATGGGTAATGAAGTCTGCTCACCCGCAAGCAAACATCAACCATATTGAACAGTTTGGCGATATTGCAGCTAAACCGCACATTAGTGTTGAACATGTGGACGCAATCATTCATTCACACTTGAAATTAAATAAAACAACAGGGGGGTTCCTCCCAGAGGCTTTAAGAATCCTACCATCCAGGCTATGAACAATGCCCGATATAGTTCATCAAATATCGCTGCAAAATTCAAGTGAAGAAGCAAAACTATACAGCGCAACATGGAGGAAGCCACATAGGGAGCCAAACTGCCCGTGTCCTAATAAAGAGCCTGAAATGATCCGTTCACATTAAAGTCTGAACCGACGGCTCATGATGCACAGAACCCAATATCAGGTCCCATATAACCATATAGCCAGGTGTCGACTTAACAGGGTGCTGGCTTGGGATTCTAGGGTCCTGAGTTCAAATCCCGGTCGGTCGTTGAATTAACACCAGGTGGGGTTGACTCAGCGGGTCATTCTTCCGAGGTAGGTGAAATGAGGAGTAGCTTACTGGGATGAATGAGCCATTTGAGTGGCTTACGTAGGAGTGGCGACCCGACCAGGATTGTGCCCAATAGTCAAGAAACTGCTTCGGCAGCCGTATGCAACTGATGATGCGGGAATTGACATCGTCATCATCAAGTCCCATATAGAAGAAGCATTTGTCCACTCCCTACCAATGTCCTTGTAAATTCAATACAAAAAAAGTACACAGACGTCTATCTATACTCTCTTTCCCTGCATGTCATCGATGTCCAAGCTCCCCCATCACTTGGATCAGCCAAAAACCAAAAAAGAACAAACTCACCATTTCCCTTTCAACAAACTATTGCACATAATACTCGAGGGGTACTAAAATAGTGACACGAACGACTTGCTCACAATAGTCCAACAAACTCCAACTTTTCAGTTATTTAATTTTCAAGAGAAGCTGAAGTACTTATTTTCTTCCCAAGAAAAGATTTCCTTCCCAGAAGATAAAAAAAAATTTCTTAATGAAAGAAAGTGTCGGCAAGCCAGGTACCATTGCGATCATCATCCCGAAGAAGCTTTGGAGCGGCCCTCATTTTTAGGGGTGCTCAGGAGAGCGCAAACACGATACAGTTTCAACCACACAGCAAAACAGCCTCACTGCACTGCACAAATTAATCGAACACCCGATAAACCAACTTAAAAATGAGAGGACATAATTAAACGGGAAGAGTTTTGGGATTTCAAAAAATTAACCCAAGACAATTACCACCCACACCCACCCTGAACTTCCTAGTCTGAACAGCAGGAAGTTGGAAACACGTGTCAGGACATGAACATCTCCACAAGCACAGGGCAGTAGGTCAGCTGGAACCCAAGGGCGAAAGGATGGCAAATCCGATTGTAAAAATGGCCTGAGTGGCGTCGAGCTGTCGGCACGCACGCACAAACAAGTCTCCTCATTATGAAGCAAAAAAGTAAGCACCCCCTTCCGAAGCAGTAAGCTTACATTTCCTCTCTAATTCACCAAGCGGTGATCAGTCACACTACCCACGTGGGCTTCGCTTAACGGAAATGAAATATCGCCAAGAAACCCCTCCTGGATCAGTTTGTGTAAACTTGCACTCGGGCGGGCATGCACCTTCATGAAAAAGAGATATGGGATAAACAGCGAAACCACACAACCTTATTGGCTCAATAATCCGAGAAAAATCTACACTTGTGGGCTGGGCCTCCTGTATGCCAGTATTAGTCCTGTATACCATCCCATGCAGTTATTTGCAAAGAGTAGGCAGTTAAGTCCTATGATTGATGACCAGAGTGTCCCAAAATAATCAAGATGGTACGAGGTCTGCCAGGCAGGCAGTGGTTCAGTAGTAATCCAGGGACGCACTGGAGATGACGATGGTGATGCTGTGCATTGCGGAGGACTTTAACACGCATGTCGGCGTAGCGGAGCCGGGTGAAGAGGAATGTGTTGGTAAATCTGGTTGGGGAACGAGAAATAGAGAGGGAGAGAATTGGTGATGGCGAAACCGAGATGGATGGGAGTGCCGGAGGCAGAAGTTGGGTTGGTGGAACAGATTTAGAAGGGAACAAAGGGAACAGTTTTGGTTGGTCCGAGGAAGTCGGAGGAATTCAGTGTGAACATCGGCTTGAGGCAGGGAAACACTCTCAACCCACTCCTGTTTACCATGGTGATGGAGCTGGTAAGGATGAAGGTAAACATGAAAGATATTCTGGGAAGGATGTTGTATACGGACGATCTAGTTGTTGTGGTGGAGAGTGGGTGGGAGATGCAGGAAGTACTGGGGGAGAGGAAGAAGGCTTTTGAGAAACAGACTGAAAACGAGCATTTTTTTTTTTCATGTTGAAGGCTCCAGTCACGGGCTATATAGTCCTCAGAGGCCAGGCCTTCAATAAAATAACTGCATAAAGATAAATAAAAGAGAGAATGTAAAGGTGAGGAGTGCAAATCAGTGAGAAAAGTCTATAATGTTTGTTTGTAAGGAATAGAGATTAAAGCTAGCCCGGTAGATATAGTTTGAGTGAGACAAAGTAAGACCAGCAATCCTGACACGGAGAGTGTAAGATGGTTCCAGGCACCACTTTAACACTCCAAAGTCCAAACGGTAGCACTACCCTTAGCAGAGAAGATGAAGGCGATGTGGGTCGAGCAGCAAAGAAAATAAATGAATATCAGGTTCGAGGGGAAGATCAGACAACGAAATAGGTTTGAGTATTTGGGTGGAACAATGACCGGGGATGGTGAGTTAGAGGCAGAGGTGTGGAGGAGGATTCAGGTGGGTGAGAATGTGTGGAGGGCGGAGGGTATAATGGCAGACAGAAAGATTTCAAGGAGATTGAAAGGAAAGGTTCTGATGTCGTGTGTAATATCGGCCTACCTTTATGGTCTGCAGACGGTGGCACTGACAAAGACAACAACAGGGGCTGCAAGAGTAAATGAGCTTGACGGGGAGATTGGTGAAATGCCGGCTGAGATGGTATGGACAATTGGTGCAGATGGGGGAAGAGAGAATGGCAAAGAGAGCGGATAGGTTGAGGGAACAAGGTAGAGGGAAAAGAGGTAGACCGCAGTTTAGACGGGAGGAATGTGTGAAGAGGGATATCAGCAAGGTGGTTGGAGGGTGGAGAGAGTTGACTGAGGACAGTGGGGAGTGGAGGAGTATTGTGGTCAAAGCAGGGCAGCAGCTTGGTGCCATCAGACCTCACCCCTTTAAAGGAAAGAGGAGTAGAACAACAAAGGTGAGCTATCGGCAGAAGCCTGTCCAAATTCCACGTTCCACAAGGGTCCAAGTTCCAATTTGAACAGGGGCCCAAATTCCAAATTACATCAGCGGCATAACCACACCAATGAGGACTGTTGCCGGCCCTCAGCTATGTGCTGTTTATGGATGGCGACACAGGTGGGTTCTAAAGTTTTGCGGGTTTTATAGGGAGGGAGGAACCTTTTGGCCAATATTGATATTCACTTCCTGCATGCATCAATGTCACCACATCAAAACTCTTACAGATGTGCTTAGCTCTGCAGAGCAGCAATCTCAAACCAGGGAACTACCAATGGCATCAATTCACCAGAACGTCCTTCGAAATGCAAAGCGAATGGAACCAGCGATGTGAGAAAATATCAAGACATCCACGAGCAGCTTCACATCTTCAAATTTAGGATTTTTGAAAAAGCTTTATTTTTTCCCCCATAGGAATTAGTGTCTTAGTTGCTAAGGTATGCCATGTATTAATGGCTAAATTATTCAGAGGATATTGTCAAAAGTTGCTAACTTTCTCCATCTGAATCAATCAACTTCCTGAAGTTGAACAAGTAAAGAAAAAAACGTTTTAGGGCTACAAACTTTTTTTAATTTTTTTTAAGTTTTAAACTTTTTTTTTATAATTAAATTTAGATAGATGAAAATGTACCAGAAAAGAGGACCGTGGGCCAAATTTCGGATCTCTAAGACGTATGGAACCGAGAAAACGAACGGCTCAAAGATTTGAAACGGGACAAACAAACAAAGTTCAGATGAAGTTAAATAAAAGTGTGTAAAATTGGCCACTTTTGATTGGCCTGCAACTGCCATACCACACGAGACTCTCATCATTCGCAAGTTTGAAGTGTCGTGATCCATCGATGAT
This sequence comes from Myxine glutinosa, assembly GCF_964187855.1. Lineage (NCBI taxonomy): Eukaryota > Metazoa > Chordata > Myxini > Myxiniformes > Myxinidae > Myxine > Myxine glutinosa. The sequence continues at coordinate 16,497,505 of NC_136263.1, forward strand.
GCATCTGAAATGTTGTATCGATCGATTAACCGGTTGAATATATGAATGAATTTGGGAAAAAATAAAATCCAAGGTCACCAGGCCTTTGGACAATTGGCTTAGTCGGAGCAAACAATTGATACAATCATTTTTAATAACCATGTGAAGTTATGTAACAGTCTATAGCTGGAGTGTCTTTGACCAAAAAAAAAATGTGTCAGATACATGTCCGAAACATTACTAAAGTAGGACGGGCACACGGTAGATATCCGTATACGTTTTATATCCCACTGATAGGACGGATCTGGATCACCTCCCAACTCATCCACCAAGATGTGTCATAATCCATCCAAACTGCTTGAGATGTCTGTGCCACTTGAAAAGATCAAAATACCTCAAGAATAAGCCGATACTACACAGTCCTTCGATGCTCAACAAGCAGATTTAAATGTGCAACTGCCTATTATACAGGTATATCAGGGCAGGTATAATTGCCCTTCATTCGACAGAGTAAAGAGTGAACCACCTTGGTGTTTACTTGTGACTTCTCCAGATTCTCAACAAAATTTTTGATTGCATTTTAGTTTTGTATTTTCCAGCTCCAGTGTTTTTGTGTCCCCCCCCCCACCGAGCTCCATCCGACAGACCGAACATCTGTCCGTGTACTTTAGTGTACACGGCATTTCAAAAAACGTTGAAAATTTAGCTTTCGCATTGCAGATACCTTTTCCTATACAAGGTTGAATCCAAAGGTAGGTGGTCTTTCTGTCTTCCACCGACTCCAGGCCTGGGGATTTCAGATCTCGTCGGTCACCATTTTTCGGTTCCGTGATTTAAGTTTATGGGAACCGATGGGAAACAAAATTCCGGTTCTGTGCCCAAACCTAATGGGAAACGATTTTTTTTTCCTTTAGAATTTGTAAAGAAAAACCATTTGTAATGCAAAATTAAAAATGTAGTATTCGTAATTTCCGTAATGTTTTTAAGGCGACATTTTCGAGGTTTTTTTCGCTTAGCAACGGATGCCATTTTGAAAAGGAAGTCTGTGATTTAAACCGATGCGCATGCGCATGTCCGTCAAAGCGGAAATCATATCGCGAACCTGAATGTGGGAAACTACATGCTATCTGCTTTGCTGGCCTAATTTTGTTGGAAATAAAACTCAACTTCTAAAATAGTTAGCTGAAAATGACACGCGAAGGTAAATACGACATCTTTTTGCCTTACACTGCCTTTCTGCGATGGGAAACGTACTTTCAGTTCCGTGTTTTTGCAATCACGTTACCGACACGCTACCGGTAACGATCGTTTCTGAGAAATCCGCAGGCCTGGACTCCTCTCCGGCCTTGCTCCCCCAGCTCTCTCTGTGCTCTGTCCCCCAAATATTCCTACAGGTCGCACAAGATCTGCCTGCAACCCTCTCATGGTTAAACTACCAAAATCAAGACTCTCTGCTCACCTTCACTCCTTCATTCCTCTTTTCTCCCACCTCTGGAATAAACTCCCTCACTCCCTTCAATCCCACTCCACCCTCCAGGTCTTTACAGCTGTTCACCACCATCTCTTATCTTCCCCCATCCAAAACCTTGATCTTTTCTACCCCGGCTAATTCACCCCAGATCCACTTTTGTGAAATACCAACTTCTTTCCTGCAAGTCCTTGCAATGTCCATGTGTTTTATACTTCTCCCACCTCCCCCCAAGCCCACTCCCTCCTACAGATCTTCCGATGTCCCTGTTCTCTGCTGTTGTACTTGTGTGCTTCCCTCTCTCTCCCCATCTTGTCTCCCGTTCCCATTATTGTATGTTTTGAGTGTCGGTTTTTTTTTTTTGTGATTGATGTTAGCTCTTACACGAGTACTCAGGTTCACTATGTCAATAAATTATATTTCGTTCAAAATCATGGTGGATTAGCAAACCTATACATTTTTGGAAAGGTTATAGCATAAGGAAACTAAAAATCAATGTTTACATTTGGAGAGATACCTGTATGGCGGCCATTTTGGATTTTCAAAATGGCCACTGTAAAATACATATTTTGTTATATTTCTGCCTCTAATTACCCTAAAAACTTTTTAAAATATACTAAACCTATATTTTCAGGGACAAGGAATCCAATGAAAGTATCAAATTAGTGCTATGGGGAATGGTAAGACACGAATCAAAGGTTTTGAATTGCCAAATACTGTCTTTATATTCGCGATAAGTTGCATAATCAAATACATGTTATCATTTTGTACAGGCAGTTAATAACATCAAAATGTGTCACAATAATTCATATCACCAAACATACACAGGCAGTCAGCAAAATCATATATACACATGCAGTCAGTATAACTTCACATCTACACAGGCAGTCAATGACAAAATATACACAGGCAGTCAATGGCATCAAACATACACGTTTACAGAATATGCCATTTAGAGTTTGTAGTGAAATCGTATTCGTACTAATGCTGAACCCAGGTGATGATCGTTGCTCGCTGACACCGCTAGGGGCGCGGCTATAAGACCCGCTGCGGTCGGTGCTCAGGGGGACTTCTCCTGTGACATGTTACATCTAGTGGACTCGCTAACGGTACGCCTGCATAGAATATTAAGCTTGCTTGCATTGAATGTTATGGATGGACCCATGTGATGCCAAACCTTATTCCTATTGCATTTCCTGTATTACAGAATGATGTCATGGTCTTAATGGAATTAAACCACCAGATGGACTAAAGTTGTGGACCCGACTGGTTTTTCACAACACTTAATTCCATTAACGATCTACCGACATGGCGGGCAACAAGACGCTGGTGGTCACACCATTCTGCGCCGACCCGCAAGCCTCGGATGGTGGATTGCAACTGAAGCACTGGCTGAAAACGTTGGAGAACCATTTCGCTGAGCCTGAGACCGAGCCGACGGCTGTCGCGAAGCTAGCAACGCTGCACTCCAAAATCGACTACAAGGTGTACAATAGCATCGCACAATGTGCGACGTACGACCTCGCGATTGCAGAGCTCAAACGATTGTACATAAAGGAAAAGAGCCCGGTGTATGCTCGGCATTTGCTACTAATGTGACGCCAGCAACCCAACGAGCCGATGGATCACTATGCCCAGGAGCTCCAGCAACTCTTGCTGGACAGCACCCGGGAGCCATGGACTCACGAGCAGGCTCAGGATGACCTTCTCCTAGACGCCTATGTCGCTGGGGTCTCCTCTCAGGACCTAAGGCTCAAACTCCTGGAGAAGACCGACCTGACCTTCGCTGCGGCACTCGAGCAAGGAAAGGTACACACTGAAGCGCGGTTGCAGTCGAACGTCTATGATCGCACGCGCCTCTTGGCGGGAACCTCGCTCCACGCACGGCCGGAGAGTGCTACCGCCGAGGGAGCGGAACTGCGCGCGGAACTCCAGGATGCTCCGGAGGAGGATCCGGTCCTGATGGCTGCCACAACGGCCAGACCCAAGGCCTTACGCGGAGCCACCTGCTATTTCTGTGGGGGACAACGTCATCCCCGGGCCGTGTGTCCGGCTCGGGACGCCATATGCCATTTGTGCTCGCAAAAGGGGCACTACGCAAAAGTGTGCCGGAAAACCGCACGCGGCTCGCGGCCGCGGGCGACCTTGAATGGGCTCATTGCGGAGCCTACGAGCCGAGCTCGGAACACGGCGCCTTACCCGGCTTTGAAGGACAGGGCCCCTCTTCGCGGGCCTCTGGTCGCTCAATCGACCTTGGCGAGAGTCACCGAACAGCCACAACAGTCTCATCCTCAATCGGGCACGGCACATGCGTCCTTGACCAGACTCCGGGCCACGCGAGGGGCTTTGGAGCCTCGCCAAGCCCCAGCGGTACGTTCTCGTCGTGTCTCTCAAGAGCGTACAGCGTCCACTGGCGGCGACACGAGTTCGGTACCAACTACGGTGGCCCTCACCTGTCAAACGGCGATTTCGAATACTACAGAGGCCTATACCCGTCAAACGGCGATTTCGAATACTACGGAGGCCCATACACATCAAACGGCGATTTTGGATCGTCAAACGGCGATTTCGAATACTACGGAGGCCCATACACATCAAACGGCGATTTTGAATCGCAAAACACCGGAATGCATGGGAAAGCTCTCTGATGGCTTTAACGGATTCCCCATGGACAACGAATACTCCGGCAACGACCGCAAAACTGCAGATTGCATGGGAACACACCCTGACAACTTATACGAGACTCCACGGGCACCCTCTGACGCCCGGAAAACCGCCGCTGGCATAGGATCCGCCCGCGAGGCTCGGCCGACCCACTCGGGAGGTTCGGTCCCACTCCCAGCAGGCTCGTCCGGCCTGGCTCAAGCCCTTATTCCCCTCATGGTCGAGGGCCATTGTGTGCGGGCCTTGGTGGATACAGGGTCTACGGATAGTTTTATCGACCAGCGACTAGTGCACAGGCATGGTTGGCAGGTCTTGAGGTCTACGAGACGGATCTTCATGGCTTCCCAGGGACTTCGACTCAGCACGAAGGGGGAATGCCGATTGAAACTCGTGATAAAGGGACGGGTTTTCCCAGATGTACACCTTATGGTCTTACCTGCTTTATGTGCTGATATTCTGTTAGGACACGATTTTCTTAAGCGACATGGACGTCTGGAAATGGAGTTTGGTGGGCCTGACACGCTTGTTGTGGGGGCTGACGCGCTTGCTGTGTGTGCCCTAGCGAAAATGGAAATCCAGCCGCTTTCGCTGTTCCCCAATCTAACCTCCGACTGTACCCCTGTCGCGGTAAAATCACGGCGCTACTCTCGAGCAGACATGCAATTCATTGCAGACGAAACGGCTCAGCTCTTGAAAGACGGTATCATAGAACCTAGCCGGTCGCCGTGGCGAGCCCAGGTCTTGGTGGTGCGAAGCGATGCACACCGCAGACGCATGGTAATCGACTATTCCCAAACGATTAACCGCTTTACACAGCTGGATGCCTACCCCCTTCCGGGGATGGACGCGCTGGTGCGACAGGTGGCCCAGTACTCGGTCTACAGCACTCTCGATCTCCGTAGTGCGTACCATCAGATCCCCATCTCTAGGGCAGATCGTATCTATACCGCATTTGAGTCGGGGCAACGGTTGTACCAGTTTACTCGATTGCCTTTTGGGGTAACGAACGGGGTCTCCTGTTTCCAGAGGGCCATGGATGACCTCATTGCGAGGGAGAACTTAACCGATGTTTTCGTCTACCTAGACAATCTTACGGTTTGTGGGTATGACCAAGGGCACCATGATGCTAATCTGAAGCGCTTCCTTGAGGTCGCGCAGAGGTATCTCTTATCCGTGAACGAGGATAAGTGTCAATACTCTCTACGCAAGATAGATCTTCTGGGGTACACCGTGACCCATGGCTCTGTCGCTCCGGATAAGGAGCGTCTGCGACCTTTGCTCGACATGGCCCCTCCCTGCGATCGGGCGTCCCTGAAGCGCGCCCTCGGGCTATTCGCCCATTACTCCAAATGGGTCCAAAATTTCTCCGCGAAACTTCGCCCCCTTGTGGCCTGCGACACATTCCCTCTGCGTCCGGCCGCATTGGCGGCCTTTGGAGGCCTTAAGGCCGACATCGCCAGTGCGGCTGTGGCGACGATCGACGAGAGCGGATCTTTCGTCCTCGAAAGTGATGCCTCGGATCAGGCCATCGCGGCGACCCTCTCCCAAGGAGGGCGTCCGGTGGCTTTCTTTTCACGGACTCTTACCTCCGCTGAGCGGAGACATTCGTCTGTCGAAAAGGAAGCGTATGCGATCGTCGAGTCTATTCGGCGATGGCGCCCGTACTTACTTGGGCGATGTTTCCAAATCATCACGGACCAGCAAAGTGTTGCGTTCATGTACGACACATTACACGCCCAGCGCATCAAGAATGAGAAAATCACTCGCTGGCGTATAGAGCTTGCAGACTTCTGCTACACTATCAAATACCGCCCGGGGAAGGATAACCAGGCCGCCGACGCCTTATCGGGACCGGCTACGCGTGCGGGTATCGCCACTTTGGAGGGCCTACGCGTGCTGCATGCCACTGCGGGGCATCCGGGCGTAACGAGTTTCGCTCATTTTGTGCGGCGTGGCAATGTACCATACTCGATTGACGATATCCGCCGTATCTGTCGCGACTGCGCTATATGCGCGGAAATCAAACCGCGTTTCTATAACCCACCCATGGGGACTCTGGTTAGGGCTACGAGGCCGTGGGAATGCTTGGCGATGGATTTCAAGCGCCCATTGCCGGTGTCGAGTAACTCTCGCTATCTGCTCACTATCGTCGAGTACTCGCGATTTCCCTTCGCTTATACGTGCGTGGACATGACTGCTGCCACGGTAATGCGATGCTTACAGAACTTGTTCTCTATGTTCGGGTACCCGGCCTATGTGCATACCGACCGGGGTGCGGTCTTCTTGTCTCAGGAGGTGCGAGGCTATCTGCTCCAAAATAACATCGCTTCTAGTTACACCACGCCGTACAGACCCCAGGCAAATGGGCAGATCGAACGCTTCAACGGGATTATATGGAGGGCCGTCATGCTCAACCTCCGGACCCTCGGCCGGGGCCTCGATAAATGGGCTTGGTCGCTACCTGCGACGTTGAACTCGAACAGGGCTCTACTGTGTACGGCCACCAACCAGACTCCCCACAAGAGACTTTTCCACCACCCCAGGAGCAAGGGGTGTATACGGTCTTTACCCAGTTGACTCGCTGAGCCCGGGCCGGCCTACCTCAAACGGGCGGTTCGCACGAGCAAGTACGACCCCTTAGTGGACAAAGTGCAGATACTCCAGGCTAATCCTGAGCATGCTCGTGTGATGACGGCTGATGGACGTGAGACCACTGTCTCCGTACGTCATCTTGCCCCATGTGGGATCGCTGACCCTTGTAGGGAATCGGACGAACCGATCGAACCAATCTATGAGACTATGGACTCTTCCGACGCTCCCGTCGCTGAAAGTCTGTCGACCCTCCCCTCGCCGCATCTACCCGTGCCCGAAGGCTTGGCGGTACCCCCTACGTCACCTGACTCCGGTAGCTCCTCCGACGCCGGGGTCTCTGGGATACGTGATGCCGTACCCGGGGAATTTCGGACGCGTGCTGGCAGAGAAATTCGCCGCCCGGACCGGTACGGTTGGGTCGACTGATACCATGTTCCACACCCTGTTAATGCTGACGCTCGCTCGATTGTAGCCGCTCTACAGTATAATTCTAACAGTGGGGAGAATGTAGTGAAATCGTATTCGTACTAATGCTGAACCCAGGTGATGATCGTTGCTCACTGACGCCTAGGGGCGCGGCTATAAGACCCGCTGCGGTCGGTGCTCAGGGGGACTTCTCCTGACATGTTACATCTAGTGGACTCGCTAACGGTACGCCTGCATAGAATATTAAGCTTGCTTGCATGGAATGTTATGGATGGACCCATGTGATGCCAAACCTTATTCCTATTGCATTTCCTGTATTACAGAATGATGTCATGGTCTTAATGGAATTAAACCACCAGATGGACTAAAGTTGTGGACCCGACTGGTTTTTCACAACAGAGTTCGTCATCACTGTCCTGTGTGTCGTATCCGACAATACAGTCCGCATCGTTTTCACAGTCCATTCCACACAAGCAAAGGTCGGTCAAATTGATTGGCAAATCGAATTGGTCGAATGGT
>NC_136263.1:16510152-16560152 GCF_964187855.1 Myxine glutinosa
CAATCTTAATAAAAAGCTCGGGTTAATCGGATTAAAATTGATGATTTTTCAGGTGAAAATTGATGATTTTAAAAGTTTGACATTGAGTGGGGACCTTTGACCTTTTGACCTCAAGAATAATTGGTTTACCAATTTTGTGACAATATACAAATGCTGTTAATTTTCAATTCAATCAGATGAAAAGTGGCGATTTTAGAAATGTGACCTCCAGATGACCTTTGACCTCAAAATCAATAGGCTTCTCAACTGTGACGACCTCTACAACTCGGTGAAGTTTCATGACGATCGGTTTAGAATTGTGACCTGCAGGCGTGTGACAAACAGACAGAGTAACAAACAAACAGAATAACTAGAACGGGCACTCGGTAGAGCGCATACCTTCGCCGCAGCTACTGTTCTGTACTTGGCATGGGAGTGTAGGGAACAGAACAGTGAACAGTTTGGTGCTGATTTCATGCAAATCGGATAAGAATTGACCGAGTTATGACAAAAAACGCACATTTTGCAAGGTCGTGACCCCCCTGACCTTTGACCCCCAACCGCTAACAAGGGTAATGTCTTCACTGGGTCATGTCGTATATCACAAGATCGGGCATTGAATTCTGAACATTTTGGCATTAGTTGCATGCCAATTGGATAAAAATTGACCGCGCTATGGTAAAAATACGATTTTGACCTTTTCGTGACCTTGACCTTGACCTTTGACCCGATTGCTCCCAAAATCTAATCAAATGTGTCCCGTATAATAACCAATCATCCCACCAAATTTCATGCAATTCGGTTGAATACTTTTTGAGTTATGCGAATAACATACACACACACACACACACAGACATACAAATAAATACACAGCGATCAAAACATAACCTTCCGCTTTTGCGAAGGTAACAAGAAGGCGTCATGCGGAGCACGATACTTGCAAAATCCGCCCCTCCCCCCCCCCCCCCAAAGTTTTCTGTTGATACAGCAAATTGTCCATTTCATGAAGATTAAAATTTACAATCTTGATCAAAGCTCGGGTCAACAGGATGAAAAATGACGATTTTTCAGATGAAAAATTATGATTTTGGAAGGTTGACCTTGAGTTGACCTTTGGCCTTTTGAGCTCAAAATAGTTCGTTTCCCTATTTAGTGACTCAATGTGCAAATGCTGTTCAATTTTCAAGTCAATCGGATGAAAATTGAGGATATTAACAATTTGGCCTATGTTGACCTTTTGGCATATGTTGACCTCAAAAATAGATGGTGGTTGAATTCAGTGACCATATATATATATCCTCTTAGAAGTTCAAGTCAATCAAATGAAAATTGGTGATTTTAGAAATTTGGCCTATGTTGACCTTTTGGCCTGTGTTTACCTAAAATATAATACGTGGTTGAATTCAGTGACCAGATATGCAAGTCCTCTTCAAATTTCAAGTCAATTGGATGAAAATTGAGGATTTTAGAAATTTGGCCTATGTTGACCTTTTGGCCTATGTTGACCTCAAGAATACTTGGTGGTTGAATTCAGTGAGCAGATATGCAAGTGGTCTTCAAATTTCAAGTCAATCGGATGAAAATTGAGGATTTTAGAAATTTAGCAAAGTTGGTGACCTTTGGCCTATGTTGAGCTTTTGACCTATTGACCCCAAAAACAATAGGCTTCTGGCATTTGACCAACTCTACCATTTGGTGAAGTTTGGTGAAGATCGGTTGAAAATTGTGTTGAAAATTGTGTTCAAATTGTTGAAGAAAAAAAACCTGTAGGCCGGTGACAAACAAACAGACAGACCACAAACACAACCGACCAATATACTTGAAAAATCTTCGATTTTGCAAGTAACAAGAAGACGTCATGCGTAGCACGATACTTGCAAAATCCGCCCTCCCCCACCCCCCCCCCCCCCAAAAGTTTTCCATTGATACAGCAAATTGTCCATTTCATGAAGATTAAAATTTACAATCTTGATCAAAGCTCGAGTCAACAGGATGAAAAGTGACGATTTTTCAGATGAAAAAGGAGGATTTTAGAAATTTGGCCCATGTTGACCTGTTGGCCTATGTTCACCTAAAATATAATTTGTGGTTGAATTCAGTGACCAGATATGCAAGTCCTCTTCAAATTTCAAGTCAATCAGATGAAAATTGAGGATTTTAGAAATGTGGCCCATGTTGACCTTTTGGCCTATGTTGACCTCAAATATACTTGGTGGTTGAATTCACTGACCAGATATGCAAGTCCTCTTCAAATTTCAAGTCAATTGGATGAAAATTGAGGATTTTAGAAATTTGGCCTATGTTGACCTTTTGGCCTATGTTGACCTTTTAGCATATGTTGACCTCAAGAATACTTGGTGGTTGAATTCAGTGACCAGATATGCAAGTCCTCTTCAAATTTCAAGTCAATCAGATGAAAATTGAGGATTTTAGAAATTTGGCCTATGTTGACCATTTGGCCAATGTTGACCTCAAAAATACTTGGTGGTTGAATTCAGTGACCAGATATGCATGCCCTCTTCAAATTTCAAGTCAATTGGATGAAAATTGAGGATTTTAGAAATTTAGCAAATTTGGTGACCTTTGGCCTATGTTGACATTTTGACCTATTAACCCCAAAAACAATAGGCTTCTGGCTTTTAACCAACTCTACCATTTGGTGAAGTTTCGTGAAGATCGGTTGAAAATTGTGACCTGTCGGCCAGTGACAAACAAACAGACAGACAGACAGACAGACAGACAGAACCACAAACACAACCGACCAATATACTTGAAAAATCTTCGATTTTGCAAGTAACAAACACAACCGACCAATATACTTGAAAAATCTTAAATTTTGCAAGTAATAATTAAGGAAGGATTAGAAGACAGGAAGAGGGAATCTGTTTCAAAACCCCACCCAGCCCCTTTTTCACCCCACTGGAATGAAACAGACCAACAACACCATCAGCACAAGTAATAGTCCATGTACCAAGCTGGGAAAGTGCTTGCGTTTCCCCCACACTTTTCCAAAACCAACGAGTGCATCGCTGCAGGATTCAATTTAAAACAAGCGTTACACAAGCAAGCGTTACACAAACACGTTACACGTTACACAAACAAGCGTCCCCCGTCGGTGAAGTGATGCGAGTTGACAAAGTGGAAGACACAAGGCGGCCATCTTGGATTTTGACGTGGCGACCCAATTTTCAATAGCGTTCTTCCTTCTTTATGCGTAGATAGACCCACACACCACATTAGAAGTTAGTAGTTCGTTTATTTTTCAAGATATTCCGCTCACAAGGTTCAGACATACATGGAGGCGGCCATCTTGGATTTTGACGTGGCGACCTAATTTTCAATAGCGTTCTTCCATATGCCTAGTTGCACCCACACACCAAATTAGAATTCGGTCCTTTGCTTACGCATGCATGGACGCACGCATGCATGGACGCACGCATGCATGGACGCACGCACGGACGGACGCACACACGGACGGAGGGGAAAACCATGGTCCCCCTTTCGCTCCGGTGCGACGGGGGACAACAAACCAACGTCATCACCAACAGGCCAAGGTAAAAAGAGCACAAATGTATGTTCTTCAGCACTCTGGCCTCCAAATAACATGCCAAACGATAATGCTCCATGGTAGTAGCAGAACGGGCCATTGGGCACCCGGTCCACTTCATTAGTCTCTGAATGTTGTGCTGCACATGCGCAGAATTACTGGTGCACAACTTGTTTCGATCACGTGCTCGAAGAGCACGCGATAGGAAGGAAGAAAGGCGTTTTTTAATCTATTTAAAAAGTCAGGAGTGTTGTCTCTAAGGCCACCCGCTACCTGTTGAAAAGCATTCGAGTACACGTCGAAACATCAATAATTTGAACATGACAGGTTCACGAGCAAGTCTCTCACAATTCCAATATCAACGAGCCCCATCTTCTATTTGGTAACCCAATGAGCACCTTCTCGTGCAGCACAACAAACCACACCTCGCAAACAACCGTGCCATCACAACTCCAATATGCAAACGAAAACTCCATTTCCATTAATATTGACACGACTGGAAACTCACTGAGAAATGTCCATAACGGAAGCCAGACAACTTGTCAAAGCCATCATTCTAATCCTGGACCAAAAGAAGGGAAATTGCACATCGCGCCTGCCACTGCCGAGTTCAACCTCTTTCCTTGGCAAACAAACTGCCTTATTAGCGGCCGCGTGCCCGGCCTCTCAAAACGTGCCTGATGCAGCAAATCCTCATGGGAAGGAAAAAGCTCCGCGGCAGGGAGTCAGAGAGAAGTTGAAGAGGAAGGCTTCACAGGGCACATTGGATATGCCACGGGCACCCGTGCACGACACCGAGCAATTTTAAAGACAAACCAGAGAAAGTGGCCACGTTGCTCCAGGGAAGGAAGGGGTCAACACAAATTTGATAACCCTCAGCCGTGCTCATCAACACAAGGTTATAGAGAATGCAAACAAGATCAATAACAGCATGCTTGGAATATTTGCTTGGCAGCACCAGCAGTAGACAATCTTCGTGTTTGACACAAATATCTCAAAATAAAAAAGGATTGTTCAATATTAACACGGGCTTTGTATTCCAGAAGGGGGAGGAGAGTGGGGGGCTGGAAATCTTAATGTGGAGGAAAGTTGAAACTTCATTCATTTATGATATTCCCCTGCTGCACATACTTGCCCCATCGATGACGGGTCATGCTGATGTGGTCTGCGTATAAATATTTGGGGGGTCACGTGGGCATTTCAGGGCACAGGCTTCGCAATCCATCTCCACTAAAGTAGTAATGGTCACATTTGTTGTGCGAAGGCAAGTTTCATTAGCAGTTACTCTGAGATGGCTTACCTGGACACAATGTATCTTTTGGCAGATTTTCATCCTGCCATGCCGCTGATGCATGCATCACCTAGCAACACCAGGAACACCTCTGACTCACTCCCACACAAAATAAACTTTCTCCCCAATTCAGTATCCACCTTTTCCTCCGATGAAGGGTTAACACCTGAAATGGCAACTTCTCCTTCCTTCTGATGGAAGGTAGCGTATTACTTGGATAAATGTTACGTCTATTCCATTCAACGAGTGCGTGCCCGTACGTGCGGGGAGGTAAGTACGTGGACATACGTATGTTGACGTACGTACCAAAAATAAGGCCTCACTGTCCGGAAGTTCGCATATCGCAGTTACCATTAATCGCAAATTAGTTTTAATGGCCAATTATTCAATTTTTCAAACCGCGAGGCAGAAACAACAAACACACGTGGTTCCTTCGCTGTAGCTTGACCGTACGTGCAAAGAAAAATTAAAACTTTCATCGTTCCTTCGGTCTTCGCTCTCGTCCTTCGCCGTTCCTTCGCTCTCGTCCTTCGCTGCTCCTTCGTTCACGTACAAAACGTATGTGTTTGCTAAATAAATGGCCATAACTTGGTAACCACTTGTCCGATTAATAGCAAACCTTGAAAAGGCACATCCTCAGGTCCCCAGCAATATACCTGGCAAGTTTCACTTAGATCGGACCAGTGGTTGTCGAGAAACAGCGGTCACAGACATACACACAGACAGACACACAGACACACAGAGATTGCTTGCATTATAGAGAGATGCTCCAACCCCATCCATTGCTCAGCTGACTCACTGAGGGCTCACTTTGACTCTGGACAAACTTTCGTTTTTCCACTTTTCCAGCACCAACTAGGCATTTTCTGCAGATTTCATGGAGGAATCCAGTGGTTGTTCCCTTAGATCAGCTGTGACATCTGGTTGTACATGAACGCTCAAGATCGATTGATGAACATGCCACAACATTGAAACACGACACAAAATACATGAATCACAACATTGCGCAGACAATCTGCAATTTTCAGGCGATTTGACGTTCTCCTTCACAAAAACCTCAATGTTGGACACCATCTTGCTTTACCCAGATTCACATGCATTACCTGCTCTGCATTGAAATGGATCACGGCAAAATGGAAGCATTCAAGAATTCGTTTTAAATGTTCTATATTAACAATCATTCACAAGCAGGGCGATTCTCCATGTGTGTGACGTCCCTCGGATGGACGTTAAACAGCTGTCCCGTCCCGTCTGCAGACATCATTTGGCGGCCATTAAAGATCCCACGGTTTCCTTCGTGAAGAGTAGATGAGCTATCGCCGGTACCGTGAGCAAATTGCAAATTCCTGCCATAACCTATGGAAGGCACTGCATCAGCAGCACGGCCTTGCTCCGAGCAATGCTACCCAGCAGCCTTGTGGTGCACACAAAAGAAGAAGATGAACAATTATACTTCCAGCTAAAACCATCCTCGTTAGATAAATAAATGCCAAGAATTGTGATGCCATCTCCCGAAAGCCACACATTGGATGAGTCTTGTGCAGAAAGGATAAGAATACTTCAGGGAAAAGTTAGGGAAGCAGCCTTGTAACACAAAGTTGACATTCCCCAAAAAATAAAATGGTTGCTTTGGAAAGGGGAGGGGGGGGGGGGGATTTGAGTTTTTTTTTTTTTTTAATCAAAACAACAATTCCACCGAGACATCTTGGTGAACACACAAGTCCAAATTGTACAAAGGACTTGTGTTGGTTTGGATATCAATCCGAGTTTGCCATGTTCTGCAGACATGAGACATTTAACGCCAAAGTATGTTCTACAAGGATGAGACTTCACAGTCGGCTTGTGTGCATGAGCAGTCGACGTACTGGCCTTTCATTTAAAAAGGCTCCTCATTCCAACATAAGCTGCACGCTGCTGGAAAGGTGCCGTCATACTGTGCAGCAGAACTGTGCCCGTTTACATTTGGAGCAGCAGGGTGGAAAAAAATATTGACTACATGCGGGGGAGTCCCCTGCTGCTCCGGTCAGCAAGTATACCTCAAACCAAAAATGAACATTACAACAACAGTAATGGTAGTCAGCTTACATTGTTCATGTACTCTGACAGGAGGTCTTGCAGGGCCTGACGCACGGCATTGCACTCTGCAACAATGCGTTCACGACGGTCGTCCCTCGTACACGACGAGTCGGCCATGAGAGCCGCACCGCTGATGATGCTCTCGAGGCGCTCCTCCAGCGACGGCCGCGTGCGAGATTCGTTGTAACTGAGTGGATCAAGCACAATCTTGTTCTGGGGGGAAGAAAAGCAGAACAATGTCAAGTTTATGGTTAAGGTTATAAATATCAACCAATGTATTTTTCCACTCCCTCTGGCAGGAAATGGCAGCAAACATCCAAAAGGCATTTCAGCCTCCAAACTAATTTGAGTGTTTGTCTTGTCTGTCTCTTGATGGGAGGCCAGGTATCGCATAGTCATAGGTGGTGCCACGCGCTGGTACCCATTTCCTGCATTCAGGGAAGGAATTTGAAAAATAGCCAAATTAAACCAAACAGACTACTCGTTTGAACAGGCACTGGAGGGTACACTCAGAAAACTGCTCGAATAAAAATGGGACAGAGCTAAACAGCCTTCAAAATGGTGCCTGTCTGCTGTGAATCCTTACCCATTGGGAAAAGAGCCTGAACAAAAACCAACGGCTAAATAAATTGCACAAAGCTACTCGGTTTTGAATGCAGGACAAATAAATAAATAACGAAGTAACTAAGTAAATAAGTAAGTAAGTAAATAAATATACATTCATGCATACATACATACATATTATATATATATATATATATCACTGCAATAAGCTGTTCTGCAAAACTGACAAGACTGTGATCCAGACAAGCTGACAATACCAAGCGGAGACGCCAGTAATTTAACAGCAGGGATGTCGAAAGTATTCACGCATATTGCTACTCTACAAAGGAGGTTTTATCCATGTGGTTTTATCCAAACCTGCGATGACAAACACCTCGGAAGCAGCACACTCTTCTCCGAGTAATCGCCTCTGGGTTCAATTCCCAGCTCGACTACAAACTTCCACGTTGGTGATTTGCAGGCAAAACAATGCATCAACAAAGTGTTGCTTTGTTAAATACATTAAGGTGGCTGTCCCATCTGTAAGCATTCACTCACTGGTAGCGATTTTGTCAAATTCAAAATGGGTGTCATTATCAATGGAGGATCGATGTGGATGGGGAAAAGACTTTAGCCGGGTGGATGGATCTCAAAAAAAATGATAAAACCTGCTGGCAGGTGTAGCGCAAGGGTGAATGAATGAATCAATGGCTGAGAGAAAAATTAAAAACTTGTCAATCATTCTCGAGTTGTATCTCTTCCATACCGATGGATGTTGCGACGTTAAACGAGTTAAGGGACAACCAATACCAGTGCAACCTTCAACGTGCAAGGAGCTGTTTCCCCATCTGGCTCATTATGCACGCAAACCATATACAGGCTTGACAAATGTATCACCGAGCAACATCTCAGAAACTCAACTGCATTTTTTTTTTTACTTCATTCTTCTTACATTTCAGAAAGCAACTCGCCCTCTTTTCCAAAATCTCTGCCAAGGCACTCCAAACCCCTTCCCCGCACCCATCCACTACCGCCCCCCCCCACCCCCAACACACAAACACACGCACAAGCACACACACAAGCACACAGACATACACACACAGACATACACACACAGACATACACACACAAACATACACACACACACACAGACATACACACACACACACACAGACATACACACACAGACGCACACAGACATACACACACACAAGCGCACACACACAAGCACGCACACACAAGCGCGCACACACAAGCGCGCACACACAAGCGCGCACACACAAGCGCGCACACACAAGCGCGCACACACACACATGCACACAAGCGCACGCACACACACACAGACATACACACATAAGTGCACACACACAAGCGCTCACACACACACACACACACACACACACACACACACACACACACACACACACACACACACACACACACACACACACACACACACACACACACACACACACACACACACGCCTGCCTTCATCTATCTATAATTCCAGTAATCTCTGTGTGTATGTTTGTATGTTTGTATGTTTGTATGTATGTATGTATGTATGTATGTATGTTTGTCTGTGACCGCTGTTTCTCGACAACTACCGGTCCGATATACTTTAAACTTGCCAGGTATATTGCTGGGGACCCGAGGATGTGCCTTTTCAAGGTTTGAAATTAATCGGACAAGTAGTTACCGAGCTATGGCGATTTCTTTACCAAACACCGCAAGCCGTTCGCTTTGGACCAAACCATTTCATGTAAATAGAGGGGGGGGTTCTGTGGTCGTTGCGAATGGACCAAACCATTCATGTAAATAGAGGGGGGGGTTCTGTGGTCGTTACTGCCACGTGGTTTCAAAGTTTTTTTTTGTTGTTGTTGTTTGCACGCATGTTTTTTTGCACCCACGTACGGGCACGCTCTAGGATGTTTACACACACACACCCCTACACAAATTTTTTTTTTTTTTTTTTTTTGGCAAGGAACGGGCACCCACGTACGGGCACGTCCTAGCTTATATATAGTACGGGCATGCCCTAGTCTATCTATAATTCCAGTAATCTCTGTGTGTCTGTGACCGCTGTTTCTCGACAACCACGGGTCCGATATACTTGAAACTTGCCAGGTATATTGCTGGGGACCTGAGGATGTGCCTTTTCAAGGTTTCATATTAATCGGAGAAGTAGTTACCGAGCTATGTCCAAAAAACGATTCAACCAATCAGAGAGCAGCGAGCTATCACGTGTGCCGAACGTGGCGAACAGACTCTGCCTCGGACGGCACATTTGAGAGCGTATTCATTTATTTCCCGTTGGCAAACTATGTTGGCGCTATGTTGGCGTTAAACTATGTTTTAAAACTAATTAAAACTAATTTGCGATTCTTTCGCTTTCCTGCGCGTTTGTGCACGCTATGGCGATTTCTTTACCAAACTCCGCAAGCCGTTCGCTTTGGACCAAACCATTTCATGTAAATAGAGGGGGGGGATTGTCACCGTACTCGCAAGCCGTTCGCTTTGGACCAAACCATTTCATGTAAATAGAGGGGGGGGATTGTCACCGTACTCGCAAGCCGTTCGCTTTGGACCAAACCATTTCATGTAAATAGAGGGGGGGGATTGTCACCGTACTCGCAAGCCGTTCGCTTTGGCTTTGCGAATGGACCAAACCATTTCATGTAAATAGAGGGGGGGGATATAATTTTAGATATACTAGGGCATGCCCGTACTATATCTATATCTAAAATTATATCCCCCCCCCCTCTATTTACATGAAATGGTTTGGTCCAAAGCGAACGGCTTGCGAGTACGGTGACAATCCCCCCCCTCTATTTACATGAAATGGTTTGGTCCATTCGCAAAGCCAAAGCGAACGGCAGTTACGAATCGCAGTTACGATGAATCGCAAAGTAGTTTTAATTAGTTTTAAAACATAGTTTAACGCCAACATAGTTTGCCAACGTGAAATAAATGAATACGCTCTCAAATGTGCCGTCCGAGGCAGAGTGTGTTCGCCACGTTTGGCACACGCGATAGCTCGCTGCTCTCTGATTGGTTGAATCGTTTTTTGGACATAGCTCGGTAAGTAATTGTCCGATTAATATGAAACCTTGAAAAGGCACATCCTCGGGTCCCCAGCAATATACCTGGCAAGTTTAAAGTATATCGGACCGGTAGTTGTCGAGAAACAGCGGTCGCATACACACACACAGAGATTACTGGAATTATAGATATATAGTACGGGCATGCCCTAGTATCATTAATTGTAAGTGGAAAAATACAGTACTTAAGGCTCTGCGTCCAACACACTGCCTGAAGCAACTTTGTGCTCAACACCCGTGATCAAAATGGATTTTAGGTTGATGGTCGATGGTCGATACTGTCAAGTACAACCTACACAAGGACTCGGACCCATCGTCAATTTTGTCCGAACTTTGGTTTTACTCTGAAAGTGGTTCAGATCTGTCTGTGCATGCCGAAGACGCTACAGGAAGCTGAAGCACAAGGAGCAACGTCCACCTGCATTGCACGTGTTTGGATCCCATTACAAATTGTATTGAAAAAATGGGACGTGCACGAGTTCGGTGACAGAGGTCAACAAAACAAAATGGTGACACGTACACACACTACACTGGAGGAGTCGATTAGGCCCATCAAAGCCTGCCCTGTTATTACCAACCTATAGTTATTTGTCCATGCACTATCCTTTTAAATGCCGAGTGTCACGTAAGGAAGGAGCACGCACCATTTTTAGGTGTCGGGACGACTCGGCAGGGATTCAAACCTCTGACCTCCAAGAGCTGACGCTCTAACCGTTACTCCGCCGACGGTGGTTCATGAAACGAGTTGTAAATTATGCAGTTGGTGCTTTGATTGCACACAAAGGTCAAACTGAATTTACAAACATTGCCTCACCCTAAATGTGGTTTTGAAGTTGCAGTTTTTGCTGAAAAAAAAACCAGAGCTTCCAGGGAAGCAGAACTCAACTGAACTGACTGGACAACTTTAAAGTCCTAAATTGTTGTGCTTTTCTTAAGAGCTGAAAACAATATGGCGGCCTATGGCGGCCATTTTGTGACGGATCGGGTTGGAATGCAATAGCAACCTACCTTGTGTGGTAAGGGTTAAACATTTTAAGTTTGATCAAAATCTGTTAATATTTGTGGACGCTAAAGTGTTAATGTCGTTTTCATAACCAAAAACAAAATGGTCGCCGAAGTCGGCCATTTTTCAATGGATCGGGCTGAAATGTAATACCAACCTGGTCCTTGGGGTAAGGATGCTGCATGTCAAGTTTGATCAGAATCGGTTGATATTTGTGGACGCTGGAGTGTTAACGTCGAAAAGTTAACAGACGACAGATGACAGATGACGACGACGGCCGCCGGAGGTTTCAGTATGTGCAGTGCCGGATTAAGCCTCGGCTGGCCCTAAGGCACATTTTGAAATTATAGAGAATGGCCTGAACAATTTAAATTAGATCTCGGGCTCATGGAAATGGAGCCCAGACAAAAGATGACCCTGATTCATGAACAAAATATTTAATACAAACAAACAAATATTTAATGTGAAAAGAAACTACTTTCAAACTACAGACTTGGCATTTAATATGGAATATTTTTTTTGTGGGGGTGAACTTACTTTTCAAGATGACTTGGAACCAAAAGTTCATTGGAATTATGTTGAAATTATTCTAGATTTTGTTAATGTGACCTTTAAAAGAAACAAAAACCACATTTGACATTTCGAAACAAATAAATTGATCCTTGAAAGTGATGTAAACCGATATCGAACTCAATTCACGGACAGTACTGTGTTAAACTTCTGTACGTTTTCCAGAAGTATCTCTTTATTTTGCACATTAGCCAATTTTTTTTCCAACAAAAACAAAAGCTAAATTATGACTGGGATTACGGACAGTAAAATAACAGTTCAGTACTTCGTGTAACCCCCACGAGCATTCAGGAGAGCACGTACACGTCGAGGCATGCTGTTCACGAGATTTGCCAAGGTTTGGACAGGAATCGCTTGCCAAGCAGTGACAATAGTCTGCTGCAATTCATGCACAGAGGTAGGCTGCTGGTCCAAGTTGTCGATTTGACGCGTTAATTCTGCCCACAAGTTCTCTATCGGATTCATATCCGGGGACATGGCAGGCCACTCCATATGCTCTACACCACGGTCAGCAAGAAAGTGTTGGATCATGCGAGCACGATGAGGCGTGCATTGTCATCTTGGAAGACAAAGTTTCCTCGAAAGGCTGCACGAGCAAATGGAAGCAATGTTTCTTCCAGAATGACCCTGTACTTGAACTGGTTCAGGTTTCCATTCAGAACAACCAGGTCAGTTTTGCCCCCTGCATAAAAAGCAGCCCAAACGGTCACCCCACCACCTCCAGCTTGGACTCTTGGCACTATACAATCTTCGTTGTGGGCTTCATGCACTTGTCTGCGCACTCGGACGCGGCCATCTTGACGATAGACCAGAAATCTAGACTCGTCACTGAAGGTCACGTGATTCCAGTGTCCTGGCTGCCATTGAGGGTGCTCTCTGGCCCACTGCAATCGGCGCTGGCTGTGTTGTCTGGTCAGGTGTGGCTTTCTCAGGGGACGCCTGGCACGATAGCCTGCTTGAACCAGTCGTTGGTTGACTAGCCTTCTGGATACAGGCACATTTGTCAGTTGCTGCCACTCAGCCCTAAGCCGATTAGCTGACTTGGTACGGCCATTGCAGACTAACCGGTGCAGCTGGCGATCATCTCTCCTTGTGGTTCTGCGTGGACGTCCTGGCCTCGGTAGTGGAGTAGGGACACCCCACTGAGCATTTCGTTTCAGGATCTTTGACACCTGACCTTGAGTGATGCCATACTGCCGAGCAATAGCACGCTGTTTCATGCCAGAATTTCGTAAAGCCACCACTCCATGACAAACAGCATTGTCAAGTTGACGGACCATCTCCAGAGGAAGCGGCAATAACTTTTGTAGACGTGCAGCAGTTGTTTTCCACTAATACAGAACGCAACAACCCTTATATATCCGATTGTGAAGCCAATCGTCAAATGCACCTGTCCTTACATTTTGTCACGTCACCTGTGATATAATCCTGTTATTGACTTCTTGCTGCGAAAGACAATCAGTGACATGGTTCTTTCAACAAAGACATCACCAAAGGGTAAAAGAAACTCACTAGATTGATATACTGAGATCAGAAAGTAAACTCAAGTCAAGAAAAAAATATATATTCCATATTAAATGCCAAGTCTGTAGTTTAGTCCATACAATTTGTAGTGTATGAATATATGCATGACAAAACACGCACAGATTTGGCACTTTGCTTTACAGTTTACTAGACCTTAGATTGTAACCTTGCGCGCGTTTACAACTGCAAACTCTTCAATTACGGAACTGAAGTCCAGTTCTCGGAGCAAATCTATTGACGGAGCAAATAATAAAAATTGACGAAAACTGCTTGTCCATTTTTGTGGCCCGAATTTTTGGCTGGCCCTAAGGCACATGCCTTGTCTGCCTAATGGTTAATCTGGCTTTGAGTATGTGATGAACTCAACTGGACGGTAATCCAGTCGAGTTAAAAATAGGAAAAACAAAGCTTTTCTATTGGGCTTCAGTTCAAATATTCTCCTATAACTCGCACGACTAATCTCCAAAACGGTTAGTCTTTCAAATGCTGTTATTTTGCCGCGTTTGAGGGAAGAAAAAAAATCACCAAAAAGTAGAACTCCATGGAGCTGAAAATTGTATATTTCTTCATCACAATTGAACGAGATTTTGCACAACACATTCACGTGAAATAAAAATTCCATCTCTAACCATGTGGTGGTTGGAAGAGAAGCGAAGTCGGTCCCAAAGTCAGCAAAACATGCCTAACAATTGATAAGGTACATATTGTACAAAACATTTTTGGTGGGTACTCATTTTAAATGGATTTTAACTTAACATGGTGAACAATGAAATGAAGATAGTATTAGGAATCCAATCCTTCCAGGTTGGATACATATTGTTTTTAATTCTGTGTATTATTATTATCTTCTCCAGAGGAGAGGGTATGACATTTTAGTCCGTTTGTCTATCTGTCCGTTTGTCCACACAGAATTAAATATGATTTTCTCTGCAACCGTTGGTCGGATTGACAAGACATTTTTCCACAGGTGCAGCTCCTCCTGTAGATTTTTTAATGATAATTATGGCATCATAGGTCACGTGGTAAGAGCGCCATCTTGGAAAACGAAATCATTTTGCACCTCTATATCTCCGAAAGCACTGCATAGAAAAAATTGAGACATGGCTCTGTAAAGAACTCTCCATAGGGAATAACATATGTTAATGATGATGTCATAGGTGCCTACATTATGACGTCATAATTCGACAAATACAAAACTTCATCCGATCAAGATGAATTTCTTGTCATCTAGGGATAAATTGGTGGAGAAAAAAAATATGATGACATCATCGGTCACGTGGTTCGGCCGCCATATTTGTTTTAACACAAAAACCTTAAAAACCACTAAAAACACGTCCTGGCGAGGGTCTGCAATCTCTGATTGCTCTTTCTTGTTATGCTTGTAATTATGCCACACTTTTGCATGTTTATTCGCTTTTTTACTAATTTTCTTGGCAACCGTTGGTTCAATTGACAAAATTTTCACCAGCTATGCATCTAATCATGTATAATTTTTACGATAAAGATGATGTCATGGGTCACGTGGTGCGGGCAGCATTTTGGAAAAACCGAAAAACAAAACAAAAATAAAGTAAAATAATTAACATTAAAAAAACTAAAAAAACATTGAACATCGACACGTCAGGAACGCACTATGGGGAACAAAATTCGATAATGATGCCTTGATCGGTGCCTCAATTATGAAGTCATAATTGGATGCAAACACGATCCGATCAGTATGAAATTTTTGAGGGTCATCAACAAAGAAACTATGACAAAATTAAATTGATGACATCATCAGTGTCATGGATTGGCAGCAATTTTGGATTGAACATAAAATCTTACATTAAGTCATAAAAAAATCTTCTTCTCCAGAACGGCTGACCACATCGATACAAAACTTCATGCACATGATCTAATAGACTTGGGGAATATAGAGTATAATTTTTAACCTCATAGGTCACGTCGTATGGCAGCCATATTTTTTTCTAACGTAAACCCTTTAAAAACCTCCTTCTCCAGAACATTTGGTGGGGAAACTTCACACACGTTCCCCAAGCCTTGAGGATACCAGGGCATTAACAAATAAATCATAGGTCGTATGATCTGGCAGCCGTTTTGGATTGAACGGAAATCATAAAATTATTTCTCTTGAATAGCTCCATAGATCGATATGAAACTTCACAATTATGATCGAGTCAAGGGGAATAAGTGTTTAAAATTTCAACATGATCGGTGGCACAGTATGGCAGGCATAATTTTTTTAAATTATTTGAAAAATAAGAAACCTTACTATACAAATCGTCTTTTACAAAATACACAAATCTTCAGCCATGTGACTATATGTGCATTTACATACTGTTAAAACTCATTGGCATCATGTCTATAAATTATGTACGTTATTAATTACATCCCATTGTATAAAACCCTGGTGTTGGGCTAGCGGCTAGGGTGCCGGCTTAGGATCCTGGGATCCTGGGTTCGAATCCCGGTCGATTGCTGAATTAACGCCAGGGGGGTTGACTCAGCCTGTCATCCTTCCGAGGTCGGCTAATTGAGTACCAGTTCACTGGTAATTCCCTGTTTGTCGTTAAAGGCGGCAAAAAGGGTTGGCGTCAGGAAGGGCATCCGGCCGTAAAACATTGCTTCAAAAAGGGGACCGAAAAACAACAACAACCACGGTTCCCGAAAAAGGCCAACCCCCGCTTTGCGGGGAAAAATGGCCTCTAAAGGTGGTTTTTTTTATTAATTACATCCCATTGGAATGTACCTTTTGACAATTCAGACTGCTGAGACCACTTAGACCTTTGAAGACCCTTTAAGACTGCCAAGCCCCAAGGACCCACCCACAACACCCACCGGACCCACCCACAAGACCCAGAGGACCCACCCACAAGACCCAGAGGAACCACAAGACCCAGAGGAACCACAAGACCCAGAGGAACCACAAGACCCAGAGGAACCACAAGACCCAGAGGAACCACAAGACCCAGAGGAACCACAAGACCCAGAGGAACCAAAATACACAAACATCCCCGAGCACCCAAACGTCCACAATCAAACTGGGAGAGAGAGAGAGAGAGAGACAGACAGAGACAGAGAGACAGAGAGACAGAGAGACAGAGAGACAGAGAGACAGAGAGACAGAGGAGAGACGGAGAGAGGGAGAGAGGGGGAGAGAGAGAGAAGACCTAAACCTTCACCTTGCAGCAATGAGGCAAATGAGTAAGGGGAGGGAGAACCACCACTAGAGTCTCTATATACTAGGAGAAACACCAGGATGACAGTTTATAGCTGGGTCGGGATTCAAACCCAGGCTAGACAGCTTAAAGGGGGGTGTGCATACATCTGGGCCATCTTGTCAGCCCTCCTCCTCCTCCTTCTCCTTACAGCTAGCAAAAGAGCACTAAAAGTGTATACTGCTCATCTCATTTATCACTATCAGCAATATAAATTTCCACCTTTCAGAAACGAGAAAACTGATACAGGGAGGGGAGGGCATGATAGGGGCGAGGCGATGATAGGGGGGCGGGGGGGTCAGAAAAATCCCTAAGTGATTGTAATTCAAGGATAAAAGGGAAAATATGTATGGATGTATATGTATATGTATATGCAACTGGCTCTGGCAAAAGCTGACACTTGGGGGCAAAAATTAAACTTGAGATTTTGATATCATCTGATTCCCCATGCTTTTCTCTTTCATTTCATATTTACATCATGTTATTTCGATGAAAATTAACGAAATTATGGTATTTTAATGACAATTATAATTTCGTTTAAACAATGGAGATAATTAGGTTCAAAGTTCACAATACAGTTCACATGCACAAAGAATGTGCAAACGTAGAGCTTTTCATTCATAACAAACATGCATGTCAGGGATCTCCTTCGAATTGCGATGTATGGCTCGTAGCAAAACATCGAAATTTCGCGATCTTCGTGTCTTTTTGACCGAGGAATCGTGACTTTCTGAGCACATTTTGAGAATGACATTTTAGATTCTTCATCGAATTTCACAACTTTTCTGTTGTTTCTTGGAAAAATGTTTTGGTGCGTAATAATCTCGAGAAGTTACTCTTTCTATCCATATAAAAATCTCAATTTGGTCGCTGTGGTCATATTTTGACTCTTTTCGGCTTTTTCTCGCTAAGAGAAATGCCCCCCAAGTGTCTGCTTTTGCCAGAGCCAGTCACATATATATATGTATATGTATATGTATATACACATCAGGTAAATCTTTGTTCAATCACACTCAAAGTTAACTTTATTTAATCACCGAGTTTGAGACCAAAATGAACGCAATTAGGACAATGCAATCAGCAAAAGCGCATTGCAGTGAGCAAAAATTAAACTGTTACCAAAGCTAACAAACGGTCCGATTTCCCACCAGAGCTTGAGTGGCTTCCACACAAAATGCCTCCTTGGTGGAAAACGATGAAACATTCCACTCCTTCATTGGTTTCCAACGCTTGAAGGACAACAGCATGTTAATAACTAGACCCGGGATAAAGCAGACTCCTTCCATTAAAAAGCAGCCAATGGCAGGAAGGGAAATTTGCAGGGCAAGTCAAAAAGGCAAGTTTACATTTGGGCCAATACCAAACAAACTCTGACTAATGTTAATTCGAATCTACGTGCTCTTCATAATGAGGGGAACAAAGCCAAAGACAAAGACAACAACAACAACAACAACAACAACGGTATATTTGGCAAACGCAAAGGGGTGAAGGATCAATGCCATATTTTACTCTGCATCGAAAATGTGCAATTTCAACATTTCTTAGTCCGATGGAATTCATTTTAATGGGCAGCGCACTGCAGAAGGGGCTAATGGGTACTACAAATTATGGTGCACGACCGAAGCACTACAGCCGTTCAGGGCCACCACACGTTAGCCAAATTGCTGACAAGAACGCCGTGCAATTTCCACCTCCCAAAGAAATTTCAAATTTACTTTAATCGCTCTATTTAGAATCTTTGCACGTGCGATTTGAACACGCCTGCCTTAAAGTGATTAAAAAAAGAACAAAACGCATCCAAAGTTTAAAAACATCAGTGGGAGATGCGAACTTATACGAGGTTAGTTCGGAATTCATATGTGCAAATGGAATGGACGTCAACGAGTGTACAAAAGCATAATGGCCATTGGAATATTTGGATACCAATGACCATGCATGAGAGAGGGTCATGGAAAGGATGCGGAAGGGGAGGAAAAGGAGTAAAGGTGATGGGGCAATAACAAGCTGGCCATTTAGCAAGGAATGCATCGATGGATGCGCGTTTGGATCCAAGGTTGGTGCAGACAAGCGACGGTGTGTTGGCAAACTCACGTCAAAATCATTGAGAGCAGCTGCGAGCTCTCCGACACCCTCGGCCTGCTGAGCAGGGCGGCTGCTTTGCGCCGGCGCCTGTGCAGCATTTGAGATGCTCGCTAAGGCTTGTTGCACCTGCTTGTAGACATAATCCCTGTTGGCCCGTGTGGCTGCAACGTCAGGATGATTCAGGTATGCCTAGAAAAAATAAAATAAATAAATACTCAAGTTTCAAATCATCACAACGCACTAGTAACAGTTGAAATTTAGAAATAATCATGAGGGCTTATAATTTGCAGCGACTATTCCCCTTCGCTCCCCACCACCAGCCCCCGGCAAGTAACCAAATGAACTTGGTGAGTCAAGCAATTAGACGGGCTCAAGAATCACTTTGTATGCAGAAGTAAACCTCCTCGAAACCGCCAACAGATCAAACAACCGAAAGGAAATTAGATCAAAATGTCTGACAGCACTTTTACAGCGTCTTAACAAAAAAGTCCAAGCTGAATTTGCTTCAAATCGATCAGATAATAATCAATCCCACGCAAAGAAGGCAATTCTGCAGCGCATAATTGCTTCCAAATGGGTGAAAAAAAGTGTAGACAACACAGAGCCAAAAATACGAGTAAGTGCATATCAGTATTGGCACAGCTCAACTGGACTCAACGTGAGAATTCAAACATCAAATTAAACCTGATCGTAGCAAATCTGATAAGGACATGCCACGACGACGCACAAATGGAATACAACCAATAAATATCACACATGGCCTTCCTGGCTAGTCACACGTGCACGCCATGACTTACTGCTTCGTTAACCTTTGCAACACGTTGGAAATTGTTGTTTGATCCAATATTCCACGAGATGCAAACTCTCTCTGCAAAAACATCCTCGGCCATTCCAACGCATGCAGACACACGTGCATACAACGCGCGCACGCACACGCGCACGCACACGCGCACACACACACACACACACACACACACACACACACACACACACACACACACACACACACACACACACACACACACACACACACACACACACACACACACACACACACACGACCAGGCAGGAAAAGGAATCCGTGCTTTCGCCAAGCAATTTGTTATGGGATGTTTTGTCAAACCTGAGAAGCGATGTACAGCATAGTAGCGTTCTTCTTGAGACTTCCTCGGGCTGCGGCCATCTCGTCACGCAGACGGGGGTCTTTGAGGTCCTGAGAGGAGATGTTAAAAAAATGTTTTTACAACAGCAAGAAATAATGGACCAGAGACATAAATTGTTTGATATACATGGAAGGGAATGGGATGAGGGAAGGGGAATGGATGGAGAGTGAAAAAAAAGGAAAGTTGAGCAAAGAGGTTCTGGGAGATGATAAAAAATAATGAATGGAGCAAAAAGCGGAGAGCGAGTCAAAAAGTCCACCATCCACCCTGCCTGGATGAATCAAAATGTCCCCCAAAAAATTATTTATTTCAAAGTGATATAAAATACTGCAAATCAACCACACAATGTACAAAAGTGATCAACACCATTTCAAATATAAACATCAATAACCGAGAATAGGTCACAAAGGCTATTGACCAGAAAAGACGTGAAGGATAATAATGTTCCACAGAATTTGACACAATCATATCACAAAAGGCCAAATATGTCACAAAGGGCTTGGAGGCACGACATGTTGCCCAAGAATCAAACTGTGAACAAGGATCCTGTTGACCCATTGAGCAAAGATTCGACAAAATGTAGCGCATGCGCGCGCACACGCACACACACAGCCATGCGTGAACATAACTTCGATTCATTCTTATGCTTTCCAACACCAAAGCAGCGTCAAGGGCAGTGCACGCATGCACACCAATATAAATCTGTACATGCAGTGTGCTCACTAGATGGCGTCAGTAACCTTTCACACAAAATAATCCAGCTTGCACTCTGCCCTCTATTTTCTGCGTTTGGAGAAGCTCTTCGTTTGCTCAAATCGATTTTCCTCCCTTTATTCCAAAGGCATGCAATCATGGGCAACATGATTTTAGACACTAAAAAAATAATAATAATAATATCAGAACCATTTAGCAGTCAATCTACGCTTTGCAATCTACGCTTCATGTCCATTCAAACTCCCAACATGCAAGTTTAATGCGATAGAACGTCCAAACTAGAGGCTGTTATTAAACCCAGAAAACTCAAAATTCACACACATGCTCCAAAAAGCAAAGGACAATATTAATTAAATAAATACATTAAATGAATTAAATAAATAAATAAATAAATACATAAACAAAAAGGGTCAGAAATCTGCATAAACTGAAGGAAAAATGGACACCCTGGCAATTTCTATCCAACAACACCAAATGAAAAAATAAATAAAAACCAACAACAACAGTATGGCAAAATTGTAAAATAAAATGCATCACCTGGCATGGTACCAAACATAGACTGGCTGCTGCACCCACCAACATTGTTGGAAAGCCACCACCCCTGTATATCTGCACCCCTCCCCTGTATCTCTACACCCCCAGCCCCCATCCCAACATCACACTTTCCCAGGGCAGACAGTTACCTGCTGTCGACAGGCAGAAAGCTGGTTTAGAATCACCATGTCCTGGCCAAACTTCTTGAAGCTGTTAGCCAACTCCTGCTGGTTTCCTGCTAAACGAACCTTCTCCAAGCTTTCTTGCGCCTGGTGGCAAACAAGTGCCCATTAATGTGTGCAAAAAAGTATTGGTGTTTACTGAAAGTGGATAAAAATACAAATTGAAATAAAAACATTTACTCCACCCTACATTTAGCATTTACGCCCCTCCCCCCCCCCCCCAGGTATCGATGTATCCACCTTTGTGTGCATGTGTGTGCATTGGGGTGGTCCACAATTTTTTTTTTGATATGTCATGTTCTCACCCTCCAGAACTGTTCCAATACCTACAAAAACACTGCTGGTGAAATGAAAATGAAATTGAATAACATTTATGGGTAGCTCACAGTCATCAAAATTTCCCCATATGGTCTTACACTAACGTCTTACAATACCATTGACACTGAAACAGTTTCTGATTGTCGCATACTTTTACAGGAATTTTAAGTTGAGTTATGAATACCCTGCATGCCTTGTTGATGTTTTATGAAGGAAAATATGTTTTGAGGGGTCTATGCAATATGCATTGTACCCTGTAGAGTAGGCTGGCATGTGTGTTAATTGAACAAGGACTGGGCACCGAACTGCTATTTCTTGCTTGTCGCCACCACATACTTGAAATTGTGATTGGAGCAGTGTTTGTGAGCGGCATGGGGCCCTCCTCTGGACCAGAGATCTTGATCTTCAAACGATTCCAGGCTCGCTGGGAATTTCTGGATCAGGATAACTTTGATAATGCAACCACGGATGAATTGGTTAGTGAATCCCTTTCTGATATCAAGGATGATGTTCTGCTTTTCGTTGGGAGTCAGCTTGCTGACATCCAGCCGAGAGATGATTATCGGGAATTATTGGAACTGTGTGTAATCTTTCTGGGTGGAGTTCTTGCAAAAGGAGTCCAGTTCATGGCCCGAGGACCCATGCACCATGCCCGTTGGATGTCAAAGGTCATCTATAGCCTGAAGGTTTGGACGTTCAGAAGTCAGTTCAAACTCACTAGCAAAGAGCAGAAAGGACTGAGAGACATTGCCATCTTCACAATCGGTATTTACATCAGAGCATGGATGACAGCTCCTCTTGCAGCTTCTGCCCCAAACAGTGATTTGCTTCTTCTAAAATCTCTGGTGTAGTACAAAGATGTAAACCAAGCAATTTCGAAGGCAGCAACCATGAAACTAGCAGGCCATCTGTGGTACTTATCAGAGGACCTGATTGGTCTTGCATTTTTTGACAAGAATGTGCCTGCAGCAGTGAAACAACAAATTATACTCACACTGGAGAATGAAGGACAAGAACATTCTCCGAAGCGCATCCAAGTTGATCTGGGAAATATTCAGGAAAGTGGTTTGTAAGACTGTTACACAGAAATCCCGCATGCTTTTTGAAAAGATGGACCTTCCTGACAGTTTTCTGGAAGCAGACCCAGAGACTTGGGAAGACCGAGACGATTTTAAAGCAGCGTGTGAGACTGTGAAGGCCATGAAAGTGGTAAATGACCATGCGGAACGCGGAGTTGCACTAATTCAGGAGTTCAGTGGACTGCTGACACATGATGAAGATCAACTTCAGTTCCTGCTGCAGGTTGTGCAGGAACACAGGAAAACATTCCCTGACAGCAACAATAAGCCCCTAACTGGAAAAGACTGAATAACCAGCTGGTAGATGTGTTTAGAATTTGTATGTACTGTATGTGTAATTTGTGTATTACATTATATACCAATTTGACCTGTATAGTGTATAGACTATATATACTGAAATTTCAAGTTAGTTGAGCTACCTCTAAATATTAAAATAGATCCCGAAAACTTCACATAGTGTTTTTTATGACCAAAGAAACAATTATGGATGGTGAGAACATAAAAAAGTTGTTACAATTTTTTTCTCATATTATTCTGGACCATCCAAATGTGCATGTATGTGTATGCCAGTGTGCGTGTGTATGCCAGTGTGCGTGTGTATGCCAGTGTGCGTGTGTATGCCAGTGTGCGTGTGTATGCCAGTGTGCGTGTGTATGCCAGTGTGCGTGTGTATGCCAGTGTGCGTGTGTATGCCAGTGTGCGTGTGTATGCCAGTGTGCGTGTGTATGCCAGTGTGCGTGTGTATGCCAGTGTGCGTGTGTATGCCAGTGTGCGTGTGTATGCCAGTGTGCGTGTGTATGCCAGTGTGCGTGTGTATGCCAGTGTGCGTGTGTATGCCAGTGTGCGTGTGTATGCAAGTGTGTGTGTGGGTGTGCGTGTACGTGTATGCATGCAATTTGTTTTTGACTGGTATCCCATCCCACATGTGGGTGGGCCTCAGGAAATCGGACTAAGTCTCAAAATATCGACGTCTGTGTGTGTGCGTGGCGCGCGTCCCTGGCTGTCTGTGCGCGGCGCGCGTCCTTGTCCGCTAGGGTGGTCCAAAAATGCAAAAAAATCTCTTTTTTATCTGGATTTTGATGCTCTATTGGATTATTGTTAGAAATGGTCTAAATCATTCACCCAAAAAATATTTTGCATCTGAGTCATCTATAAACTCATACACACTCAACATATAAATTTGTCATTTTGGTCAATTTTAATGACTTACAAAGACTTTAGAAATATTTTTTTCCTAAATAATGTCATTGATGGTACATACCCCTGTGAAGTCCCCATGGTCGAAACATGAGTCAGACATGTATGAACATGTTTCAAACATGTTTCAAGCATTATCAAACATGTTTCGACCATGATGATTTCACACTCACAGGCGCAAGCGCATACAAAAAGTCATGAACCACAAAATGGCTTAGTACAATAGTGCATGTACTTTTTCCACCTAGGAACTTTTCCATGTACTTTTGAACATGTACTTTTGAACATGTACTTTTGAACATGTACCATGAACAGGAACATGTACTTTTCCACCTTTTTCCACTTTTTCCACCTACGTCCACCTATTGGATTGTTCTCATTTAGCCAAATTTGGTGAAAAACGCCATATTTCAATTGAAGTGTGTATGAGTTGCTAGATGGAATTGAGCGAACATATTTGGTGGGTGAATGTTTTAGACCATTTCTAACAATAATCCAGTAGAGCATCAAAATAGGAGAGATCGATGTTTTTTGGACCACCCTACTGTCCGCCTGTGTGCGGCGCGCGTCCCATGTCCGCCTGTGTGCGTCCTCGTCCGTCTGTGCGCGTCCCCGTCCGTCTGTGCGCGTCCCCGTCCGTCTGTGCGCGTCCCCGTCCGTCTGTGCGCGTCCCCGTCCGTCTGTGCGCGGCGCGCGTCCCCGTCCGTCTGTGCTCGACGCGCGTCCCCGTCCGTCTGTGCGTGGCGCGCGTCCCCGTCCGTTTGTGCGCGGCGCGCGTCCCCGTCCGTCTGTGCGCGGCGCGCGTCCCCGTCCGTCTGTGCGCGTCCCCGTCCGTCTGTGCGCGTCCCCGTCCGTCTGTGCGCGTCCCCGTCCGTCTGTGCGCGTCCCCGTCCGTCTGTGCGCGGCGCGCGTCCCCGTCCATCTGTGCTCGACGCGCGTCCCCGTCCGTCTGTGCGTGGCGCGCGTCCCCGTCCGTTTGTGCGCGGCGCGCATCCCCGTCCGTCTGTGCGCGGCGCGCGTCCCCGTCCGTCTGTGCGCGGCGCGCGTCCGTGTCCGCCGGTGCGCGGCGTGCGGCGCGCGTCCCTGTCCGTCGGTGCGCGGCGCGTGTCCCTGTCCGTCGGTGCGTGGCGCGCATCCCTGACCGCCCGTGCGTGGCATGCGTCTGACAGTCTGTGCGCGGCGTGCATATGTGTGTGTGTGTGTGTGTGTGTGTGTTTGTCTGTTTGTGTCACTATTTTCATCAGAGATGGCCAAACGGATCTCGGTCAAACTAATGGATGTTCATTGATCGCGAGTGTCAAGCAGCGATTTAGGTTTTAAAAATTGAAAAGAAAAGTTGGATTTTTTTTTTTAATCACTATATTGTGCCCATGTCTTTGTAGCTAGGTAAAAAAGCAATATCAAATGATCCCAAACCCCATTCCTTAGTGGCTATGTGGCACTTTCAAGCTTACACAAAAAAAAATAGAAAACAAAATTAGATTTGCTCTAAATCCCAACAGGATTTGAACAGCACCTGGGAATGCCAGGTAACTGCTCGTGAACTATAAAATACATTGGAAAAAAAATGCATTGAAGGAAATAGTTACTGGCACTAAAATATTGCAAATGCCTCCGAATGATGGTTAAGCATCAGTAACAGCTCATACCATACGGAGGTGCTGGAGCAACTTCATAACGTCGGCCATGTCAGCAATGATAAGCAGGCGAGTGACAGCAGAGAGTAGGGCACGAGCCGCGCGGACCATGGCTCCACGTTTCATCGAAGAGCATGGATCATCAGCAAACTCGCCAGCTGCTTCTCTCATAGATTCACCTGCAGAGGTGACAAAGTGAAAAGAGTGCTTACAAAGACATCACATCAAATGCAACACATGCACCGAGGACGACCACCCATACATCCCTCTGTCCTGGCTTATTCCCTCAGCAAACCAACAATAAACTTCAACATTCTCGACACCTGATTGAAGAATTTGTTTGCTTGAGGTTTTCTTCAGTCTGGTTTGTCTTTCCATTTATCGCTCAATTTAGGAAACTAGCAACGGCACCCATCCTATGGGCGGGGCTTCAATTGGGAGGCCCAAATGAAAAGGCAAAATATCAGAAGGCTTTTTTTTTATTTTAAACGATTCATATAAACATCCGTTGAATCATATCACACGCAAATCATCAAAATATAAACAGTACATGGCGCCCATTTTGAAAAAAGATTGAAGTCTGCAAAACGGAAGCGGCCGCTACATGTCTTTCTCAGTCACATGTTTCTATAGGAAGAGTTTGTCAGGAGTCAATCTACTCTCTCCTGGTACCTAGAATTTCAACAAAAGCCACATCACTGTTCATATCGGTAAATATTATTCCATCGTGTTTGGAAAAACTGGAAAATTGGAAAACTTGGAAAAACAATATAGCCTACTAGCAGAAGTACCCGGCATGGAGGGGAGGGGAGGGGAACGGGAGGGAGGGTAGAAGAGGGGGGGAGGGGAAAAGAGGGGGGATGGGGAGGGTGAGGGATGGGAGGGGGAGGAGGGATGGGAGGGGGGAGGGTGAGGGATGGGAGGGTGAGGGGGGTGGGAGGGGGAAGGGGAGGGGGGAGGGGAGGGGGGAGGGGGGAGGGTGAGGGATGGGAGGGTGAGGAGGGGAGGGGGAGGGGAGGGGGAGGGGGAGGGGGAGGGGGGAGGGTGAGGGATGGGAGGGTGAGGGGCGAGGGGGAGGGGGAGGGGGAGGGGAGGGGAGAGGGGGAGGGGGAGGTGGAGGGGGAGGGGGAGGGCGAGGGATGGGAGGATGAGGGATGGGAGGATGAGGGGGGTCGGAGGGGAAGGGGGGAGGGGGAGGGCGAGGGATGGGAGTATGAGGGGGTGGGAGGGGGAGGGGGAGGGGGAGGGGAGAGGGGGGAGGAGGGAAGGGGGGAGGAGGAGGGGGAGGGGGGAAAGGGAGCGGGAAAAGGAAGAGGGAAGGGGGAGAGGGAGGGGAGAAGGGGTAGGGGTAGGGTGGAGGGGGGAGGGAGGGGGAGGACGGAGGGGGAAGGGAGGAGGAGGACGGACGGGGGAGGGGAGGAGGAGGACGGACGGGGGAGGGGGAAGGGGGAGGGAAGGGGAGGGCCAGTCAACAATGACGTTGCAGTTCTCATGGTCGGAGAGCAGCACAACAATCGCGACATCGTCCTGCATCTTCGCAAGAGCACGAAGCGGATTTTGGAGACTCACCGATCCTGTGACGCCCTCCAGTACCGGCGTTGCCGGGCGGGGGAAGGGAGACCCGCACATTCCCAACCCGTACATTCGCCCTCTCGACTCAAGCTCGTATTCGATTCGTATTCGAAATCGAAAGGGAAAAGGGGAAATCCTTCGTATTCGAATTCGTAAACACGAAATATGAATTAGAATTTAATTCATATCGCACAAAATCGACACAAAACACGATCGCATAAAGGTGAAAAAACGCAATGGCTTTTCGCCCTGAATTACGTGCAAACGTGTGACATGTGACATGTGACGGGATGGAACATCACGGGATCGCTCTGAGCGAATCAGCGAGCTCTGGCACCGGCTGAGATTAGCGGGTACTTCGCTGAAATGCGCCGAGGTAAATATGAATAAAAAATATGGATCTCGTCAAATATTGTCTCGGCCATGTTCGTCCCAGGCTCAATGGCCATGTCTATGCCAAATATCAAGCACGTGAGCCTCTCCGTTTCGGAGTTTATCGGTAACATCACACACACACACACACACACACACACACACACACACACACACACACACACACACACACACACACACACACACACACACACACACACACACACACACACACACACACACACACACACACACACACACACACACACACACACACACACACACACACACACACAGTGTTTTATATATATAGATTTTACTCCCAAGGGTCCCAGGAATACCCACCCAAAATATCGTTGCGATCGGTTGAGCCGTTTTTGCGGTACCTTCGAACGGACAGACAGACATTTGGTGAATTATAGTAAGATGGTGCAAAACATGTCGGTATGCAAAAGAGGCGTCCATGTTCGTCTATGCGCGGCGTACGTGCCTGTCCGTCTGTGTCACCTTCGTGCAACATGACTCAAGGTCTCTGTGGTTACATGGGTCTCCCCTTTTGGTCTTCACTTTAAATCCAACTACAGCAAAGATGATGGTGTACCATCGCAAATCCCACACTTCCCACCTAAAACAATGTTGAAAGACGGCAAAAAGTTCCACCAGGAATGACCCAATATCAAATTTTTCCTCAATTTTGACCCCTGTGACCCCAAGTCCCCAGCCAATGGGGAATGAACAGGTGGTGAAATAAAAAAAAAGTCGTTACATAATTAATGCGCCCCCCACAACGTTGCCCGTAATTGCATTTTTTTGGTATTCGACCTTTTGGTCCCACCCAAAGGGGAGGAGCCAAAATTTTCCACTGTTCTTGCACCTTGTCATGTGGTGATCATAACTATAATGTCTGCCGGGAACCATTTTGGAGGGGATAGCATGACTAACAGACAGACAGACAGGCATTACCAATGACAAATTACAATATCTCCCCGTTCTTTCAAAAAGCGTGAGGATAATTATTCCTAACTGATGAAGCATAAATGGCGAAATGTGTGCCGGATGCTCAAAATGCTGAGCTCGCACACTTCCCCCAAAAAATAATAATCAATGCAGAAAAATAAAAATAAACAATTGAATCATTCACATTGAAGGAACCAAAAAAAATAAAAAATTATAATAATAAATAATTGGTCATGCCCTGATCATAGTTTCAAACATGGTGATTTGACTCCGTCTCATGATTCATACTTCAAGAAGAAATCAAACGAGAACGACATTCTTCGAAGTCACGACGTTGACCAATATCCTCTGCCCACATTATTACATCATTATAAATGTACGTACTTGTACCAAGTTTGATTTTAATCCATTCAGCTGTTCTCAATTATCACATTTTTTTTACCTGACATGACCTCTGACCTTTGACGTATTGATGCTGAAATCTAATCAGTTAATCTTTGCATCATAATACATACTTACCAACCTCGGTCAAAATCCCATCACTGGTTCATAAGATATGATGGTAACAGGATTTTCACCTAATATGACCTACGACCTGTGGCCTTTGAATTTGTGACCCCAAAAATCTAATCAGTTCATCTTTACCTCATTATACATACCTGCACCAAGTTTCACTTCGATCCCTTCAGCCGTTCTCAAGTTATCACAGAAACACAAAACTATCACGGACACCCAAACGGACTGACAACCCGAAAACATAATGCCTCCGGTGACTTCGTCGGCAGACATTAAAAAAAAAATTTAAGCATAAATCTCGTGTCTTTTCAAAAAAAAAAGTTTTTTAAGTTTTTTTTTATTTTTTTTTAGTTTTGTTAAATCAATTCTTAGGACACTTTTGTTCATTTTTCTTTAATTAACATTGCCTGCGACATTTCCTATCATCAATCTGGCTGGGCAGGCAGAATGTTACCGAATGTGCTCTTCTACTAGGTGTGCACGCAATGTTGCAGAATGCATGAATTGTGATGAGGAACCGTGCCACTTTGATAAATCAGGCCTCACTCGAGAGAACACAATGTTTAAAAAATAAAAAATAAAAAAAAACACAAAAACAAACCGGGACGTTACAGTCTTGCAATCGCAGGCTCGGGGAAAGCAGCAAAGTTTGTGTCGATTCTATCCCTTCACAATTATAACTCACAATGCCCAGAAACGTTTCTTTAACAAAAGGAAAAAACAAATAAATAAAGATACTGAAGCAATTGAAAAACTTACTGAATCAAATACAAGATGCGATTAATGTTACACCAGCTCAGAGGGAGCCAGAAGCTAAAGGGATCCTTTAAATTGGGCACCATGTTGTACTTAGCCCTACTAAAGCCACCACAAGGGACCATGTTGTTCCCGTCTCCACCCCTGCCCCTCACTCCCCACTGTGGTAAACACTCACTCAAATCGTCAGGGAATTACCTGGACTCAACATTTGCAATTCCTCAGTCGGCATATGTTATTCCCATTTCGCAACCCGAACACACATCCCTTCCAACCCCAGAATGCAAACTTACCCACTTTGCCTCTCCAGATCCTTTAAAATATCACAAGAAGCTATGCCATCCATCGGCAGACATCAATCGTTACACTGGATTGAAGAAGGGAGCTTGGTAGCCAATCCAGCTCACCACGAGGGACCAATTTCATAACAGCCATAAATCAATTGGTAACAGCTGGTTCAAAAGATACCTCATTGTATGTACTTACAAGCAATTACCTTTGGAGGACAAGCACAATCAGCAGGCCTTAAACAGAAACTAAATAATTTGTTAGCACCAAATATCCACTTAACACAACTCAACACCTCACTACAGACAATATTTCATACGAATATAGTTAAGAATTATAAATAAAGAAACATCCAAGCACCCTGCAAGTTTGTAAAGTGCATTAACACAAAAAACACGCACCTGCATAAATCTCCAGCAGTGACCTCATCATGTATCTTTTTTTTTTTTTTTTTTGTGTTCCTCAATTCATTTTCAAACTGAGGGGGAGAAATGAATATGAATGAATGATCGTTTTAAGGCCATTTTCCCCGCTAGAGCGGGGGTTGGCCTTGCGGGCCCCATGACAATCATGGTTCCCTGTTTGAGGCAATGTTTTTATGGCCGGATGCCCTTCCTGGCGCCAACCCTTGGTCGCCTCTTACGATGCGCAGGGATACGGTGTACCTATTCTAAACCGGGGTACACACCGTGATCATTCATCCCAGCAAGCTGGTACTCAATTTGCCGACCTCGGAAGGGTGACAGGCTGAGTCAACGCCCCTGGCGTTAATTCAGCGATCGACCGGGATTCGAACCCAGGATCCTCGGATCCCAAGCCGGCACCCTAACCGCTAAGCCAACACCAGGGTTAGGGCAGGAATTAATTATATAAGAACTAGAGAGTTCATAGAACATGATACACTTGGTCCCCGGTAAACGTCAAGGTTACGTTCTTCAAAACACGACGTTAAGTGAAACGACATTAAAGCTCAATTTATCTCATCTATCTATAATTCCAGTAATCTCTGTTTGTTTGTACGTTTGTACGTTTGTTTGTCTGTGACCGCTGTTTCTCGACAACCACGGGTCCGATATACTTTTAACTTGCCAGGTATATTGCTGGGGACCCGAGGATGTGCCTTTTCAAGGTTTCATATTAATCGGACAATTACTTACCGAGCTATGTCCAAAAAACGATTCAACCAATCAGAGAGCAGCGAACGATCGCGTGTGCCGAACGTGGCGGGCACACTCTGCCTCGGATGGCACATTTGAGAGCGTATTCATTTATTTCACGTTTGCAAACTATGTTGGCGTTAAACTATGTTTTAAAACTAATAAAAACGAATTTGCGATTCATTCGCTTTCCTGCGCGTTTGTGCACGCGATGGCGATTTCTTTACCAAACTCCGGAAGCCGTTCGCTTTGGACCAAACCATTTCATGTAAATAGAGGGGGGGGATATAATTTTAGATATAGATATAGTACGGGCAATGCCCTAGTAATAATTAATGTTAAATAAGGGGAGGGAGAGTTGGATTCCTTCGGCCCCGTTAAATGCATCACATTTTAATTAAGTCATACACTTTTCATTGTTTACATACTCTGTATTGGACATTGTACTACAGTACTGTAAATATATGTAAAATAACTACAAAAAAAAAATCACCCTTTAGTACAACAGACCAATCTACTGGTGGATGGTGGAGAGTGGAGAGTGGAGGGTAGGAGGGTTGCTAGTGGCTGAGATCCAGAGGGTTTTCCCCCCTCACTGTGACGTGAAGGCTTCTGCTGGCTGATGAGATAGATGACCATTTTCCTTCCTCTCAGAAAAAAAAACATCAATGGTTGACTGCTTGCTGCTCGGCCTCTTCTTTTCTTTACTAATTTCAGAGTAGAACCGAAGACTTTCCAAGACATTTCTATAATTGACGACGTAATATCGAGTTATAGGTAAACAAGAAGAAAAAAATAAAATGTTTAGCCACCGCTGTGGTTTTAGTAATTTTCCTGTACCGAGTTAAAGGCCAACAGTCACCAGGATGACAAAACAAAATCTTCTGCATATGTATACTCATGTATTGTCTTTGTGCCAAGTTTGAACAAAATCGGACCATGCATGTCCGAGAAATGGATGGTGACACATTTAAGTAACAAAATGGCTGCCAGACAGCCATATTAGATCTGCGCTCAAAAGAATGATGTGCATATGGAAGCCATCATTCATTTATCAGTGTGCCAAGTTTGAACAACATCGGTAAATGCATGTCCGAGAAATGGTTGAGGGCGAGTTCAACATTGGGATTTATTTATTTTTTACAATTAAAATGGCCGCCAGCTGGCCATCTTTGATCGCATCGTGAAACTAAATTATGTGCATATGTATGCCGTAAGGTATTGTCTTTCTGTCACGTATGAACTAAATCGGTCCATACATTTCCAAGATATGATTGCGGACACACGCACGGACGGACGGAAGAGACCAAAACCATAAGCCCCTCTTTTGGACCAAGTCTAAAGGGGGCTAATAATCACAAAGTTCTGCGAAGCCTTATCTAATTAGTATAAAGACGTTATAATGAAACAACGTTAACCGGGACATGGTTAAGCGGGGACACCCTGTACTTCAATTTCAATGAAATGATAATTTTAAATATCGTCCAAAAAACATTCTGAAAGTTTAGTGCTACTGAAGCATTCGTACACACCAACCACCTTATACACCGCCCTATTTAGCATGTCGAAGTACTGCTAAATGACAGGGTTTTCAAAGTGCAAAGACGACGATTTGTATTCTACATTGTTAAAGTATACAATTCAATTTAAATAAAATAGATTGTAAAAGTCATTAATCCATTCCAGGGTTTGCGGCTTTTTTTTTTCTTTTTTCTTTTTAAACGTGGGGGATACATCCCTGGAAAATTCCGCGAGTTGAATCCGCAAGTGCAGAGGACATTGTTTGAAAAGGGGCGGGGGGGAGGGAGGAATGTTTTTTTTTTTTTGTACGACATGGACTTGGCTCGTGGTAGATCTATGACAGAACAAAATAAAGGGAACAGCAGGAGAAAGGGGGAATGCAAACAGCAAGGCAGAGGGACGAAATAGACAGATGGACAAACAAGGTAGGCAGATAACGATGAGGGGTAAGGGAGAACACAAGGGGTGAAAAAGATGGATACGTAAGCAAAAACATTTGGAGGGTTGGGAGGTGGCTTAAAAGGTGTAGAAAAGATCATGATTTTGGATGGGGGATGATTTGAGATGGTGGTGAGCAGCTGTCTTGAAGACCTGGAGGGACGAATTAGATTGAAGAGGGAATGGAAGGTGGTTTCACAGGTGAGAAAAGAGGAATAAATGAGTAGTGAGCAGTGGTTCTGGATTTAGTCAATTTCACGAGGAGGGGATTATTGCTGGAACGAGTGTATCCTGCAGATACCTCAGAGGTACAAAGCACAGAGACGGCAGAGGATGGAAGTCTTGATAAGGTGCCGCCATGTTTGAGAAGGAGACAAGTTTGAAAGCTCATTCATGAGATTAGACAGATGTTGTTTTCTGTCTGTCCAGAGAGTAGACACACTTGTTGCGAGCATCATGGAATGACCTGAGGTAGTCTTCAGTTGGATTTGCCTTCCAGGAGGAGAATGCAAGTAGTTTTAAAGCAACTGCCTCGCCACAGGATTCAGAATACCAAGAGCGGGAGGGATGGGTACGATAACCGAAGACTAGATGGGATGAATCTGTGCACGAGAGTAGGTTTCTGTGGAAGAATTCCCAGGTTAAATTAATATCAGTGGCAGTAGATATCGGAGACCATTCCTGATGGGGTAAAAAAAAAATGTATTTTTTTTTTAACCACGAATACCTGAAGCACGAATGTAAAAGCAGGTCATGTGTTATAAACCGCAAATACGCAGGGTCCGCGAATGTTGGGACCGCGAATGTCAAGGCCAGACTGTATTTCACATCACCTTTATGACGTTCTTAAAAACAGTGAGTTTCCTGTTTGGAATTGATTTTCAATTTTGTTTGACCGTCAGGCAGGCCAACCAATAATATTATCTCACCCCTCTATGTGTATGTGTGGTCGGGACGAATTCAAAGACAAAGTACGGTAAAACGGCAAACCTGTCTTCTTATTCATGTCCCGATTTGTGTTCAAAATACAACATTAAATTTGAATAAGATGTTCCTCGATCTTAAACTGACAATTATAAACTGATAAGACGGGCAGACAGACGAGACGGATAGGCAGACGGACAGAAATGAGGCAATTGCTTAACCCCACTTTTCACTTCGCGTGCGTGGGGTAATTCTGGGACGGCTTGTACATTTACCAAACACATTAGTGAAACACTTATGTGAATTGTAGGACCAGTAGACAATGGACAAATCAGGTACGATATGGAATCTCAAAAAATGCTCAGACGGGAATGGCAAGCAGCAGACTTGACTGACGCAGATGTCGAGTACAACTTTAAATTATTTGTAGATATTAATCGTACGTAATTAACAGACGTACTCACATTTCAATTAGTATACGTACACATTTTGGTATGTAATTAGTAGACACACTCACATTCTGTGCAGACAGACAAACGGACCCAAATGCAATAGCTGTCCTCTGGCTAGGGTAAAAACTAAATAAATCAGCGTCTCAGCACCAAAGAGCAGGAACTTAAGAGTGTGACCTTCACATTAACAGGTCACAACAGCTACAAGCGACAGTGGGAGAGTTTTCCAAATAGGTTTTTCACATGAGACATTTAGAAGGGCAAAAGCAATATTATAATGCTTTCTTTCGATGAGAATTGAAGATAGGGGATGGAGAAAAAGTAAATAAACTAGACTCAAAATGAGATAACATATCAGAGTGCAATTCCAAAAGAGCAAGATTACCATAAACAGTTTCATTACAAAGCAACACCAAGATAGTTACCCTCGAGGCATTTATCGCCACATCGGAGAAACCATTTGTCCTTCCATTGCTGAACTCTGTGCACCGTCGACTCATCCTTGGTATCGTCGCTGCACGGCACACAAAGTAAACAAAACTACGATTGTACTCCAAGGACGATGGTCAGAGTACGTCCCAACCGTGATCTTCCCTCCCCTGCCGCAAGTAACTGAAAACACCAAATCGTTACGCCTCATCTTTCAAAGCTTTTATGATGTCCTGCACTATCGATTCGCTCGACACTTGCGGCAGCATACTTGCAGACGGCCTGCAATCCTGCTCCGCTTGCCAAGCTCGCTGCCCGGGGCATGAAAGGCCACCTTCGTACCTGGATTCCTCAATTTCCTCAACTCGTGCAGTCGATGTGTTGCCATCGATAGAACCATCTCCTCTCCTTTCCTCTCTGTGGACATTGAAGTGCTTCAAGGCAGCACCTCGGGCCGGATCTAACCCATCGTACAGAAACGACCTCTGATGCTGTGCAAATCCTCACTTCGTTGTTCCAAAAGACTCCACAATGTGTCTGATAGAAACCTCATCCCACCG
Organism: Myxine glutinosa; assembly: GCF_964187855.1. Classification (NCBI taxonomy): domain Eukaryota; kingdom Metazoa; phylum Chordata; class Myxini; order Myxiniformes; family Myxinidae; genus Myxine; species Myxine glutinosa. The sequence continues at coordinate 16,545,854 of NC_136263.1, forward strand.
ATAGGCAGATAGCAGCTGCATCACTCTGACCATCGGTGGTATGATCAATGGAACGGGTCTTTCAATCCTGGACATAGTCCCCCTTTCGCTCCGCGGTGCGACGGGGGACAAAAATCTCATTCCTACTCCGGAAGGAAAGTCAAACAAACTTGTCTATTTCCATGGTCAGCCAATGAAAGAGGTTCAGTCCTTTGAACTTCAGCCTCACCATCATCCACAACCTCCGACACCATGATCTTTCCATCCCCATTAACCATATATGGAGGTTAGCTTGGATATATCCAAGCTAACCTCCATTTCTGTGATTGAGAGTTTGTCCCTCTATTAATCTTGTCCACCTTCTGTGTCCTCCCCCTTTACCCTTATTTCTCCAAGTTTCCCTCTAATTTGTCTCTCAACCCTGCTCTTGGTGTCGTCTGTCTCGCTCTCACGTTCTGTGTACGAGCCTCGACACTGTATACAAAACTAGAACGGCACTCTTTGACTTTGTCACGTCAACCAATATGACTCCACCCACATGTTTACATCACTAAACATACCTGTACCAAGATAGATTTTAATTCCTTCAAACGTTCTTAAGTTACCAGGGTAACAAAAACCTATTACAGACTCTGACCTTTGACCTCTTAATGCCGAAAGCTAATCAGTTAATCTTTACATCACGATTTATACTTATCCCAAGATTGGTCAAAATGCAATTCCTGGTTCAAAAGTTAGCTCGATAACATAATTTTTACATAATGGGACCTCTGACCCCTGACCTTTGACCTCTTGACCCCAAAATCGAATCAGTTCATCTTTACCTCATTATACATACCTGCACCAAGTTTGACTTGGATCCCTTCAGCAGTTCTCAAGTTATCACGGTAACGACAACCTAACATGGACAAATGGACAGGCAGACAGCCAGACAGACGACCTGAAAAAAATGTCTCCAACAACTTCATTGGCGGAGGCCAAAAAATGTTTAAAAATCTGTCTAGAAATGCATTTTTGGTTTTGTATTTGATATTTTGACCAAAACCCAGGGAGTGGGGCCAAAAGTGATAAACACACATTCATGCTATGCGGTGATCATAACTACCAAGTTTGGTGTGAATTTCGGTACAACTGTTTATGATATAGTATGACGGATGGACAGACAGAGCAGATTGCAACATTCCACGCTTTTTTTTTTTACAAAAATAATTCGGATAATTATATCGGTACCACCAAGCTTCCAAAGTCCCTCAAACAAGTTGCATTAAACAGTCGAAACAGGATTTTAAAAATCTTATGCAGTATTAGTGATCAAGAGCTCATGAAGGAGCTTGAAAACAATTACATGTAGAGCAAAGGGACGATGAAACATCAACGTACTTCGACCCGAATCACATGGCCACAAGTGGGCAACAAACAAATAATTACAATATCTGGGATCCTGGAATTCATGCATCGCAGGATAGGACCCAAAATGGGAACAAAATTTAAAATCACGACTCGAGTCATTCCGCACGGAATTCGATCACCTTCGGGGATCCGACAAACAGCCACGGTTGTAATGTTTCATATATGTTGAATAACCTGCGTCACTATTCAAGGTAGAGTCGATCATCGATCACATCATCCTCCTCACCCGACTTGAATCCACCTTTAACGTTACCGGCACTGCCCTCTCTTGGATTAAATCATACCTCTCTTACAGACGCCAGTTCATCTCCATCAATAACTGCAAATCCCCCACTGCTCCCCTCCCCCAAGGTGTCCCCCAAGGTTCAGTTCTTGGCCCCCTCCTCTTCATCCTTTACCTGTCCCCCCTCGGTCACTTAATCCGCCGTCATGGTCTCCAATTCCACTGCTTCGCCGATGACATCCAGCTTTTCATCTCCACCAAGTCCGTCTCCACCGACACCCACTCTATCCTGACAAAATGCATCACTGAAATAAAATCCTGGCTTCAAATCAACTTCCTCAAACTTAACTGTGATAAATCTGAAATAATCATCATTGGCCCAAAAACGCTCACAAAATCCACCCATAACTTTGCCCTCAACATCGACGGTATCCCAGTATCCACCTCCCCTCTCATCCGGAATCTTGGCGTCATCTTTGACCAAACCCTCTCCTTCGACAAATACACTAAACAGATCACAAAGACAGCCTTCTTTCACCTGAAAAACATCGCCCGTCTCCGCTCATCCCTCTCCTCCACGGCTGCAGAAACCCTCATCCATGCCTTCATCACCTCCCGTCTGGACTACTGCAATAGCCTCCTCTATGGTTCACCCTCAACAATCACCAATAAACTCCAATACATTCAGAACTCCGCTGCCCGTCTACTCACCCATTCCCGGACCCGTGACCACATCACCCCCGTCCTTTACAAGCTTCACTGGCTCCCCATCTCCCAGAGAATCCAGTACAAAATCCTCCTCTTGACCTACAAAGCCCTCCATAACCTGGCCCCATCCTACCTGGCTGACCTCCTCTCCAGACACACTCCCACCCGCAACCTCCGCTCTGCTGGTACCAACCTCCTGACCCCCCCCCCCCCCCCCCCCATCCGGACCAAATTCAGATCCTGGGGGGACAGGGCCTTCTCCATCGCTGCTCCCACCCTCTGGAACTCACTACCTCACACCATCAGAGACTCCTCCTCACTCACCACATTCAAAACATCACTCAAGACCCACCTGTTCAGCACTGCATTCAACATTCAACCCACAGCATTTAACCCCTGACTATCACTTCTCCTTCTCCCTCCTTTTGCTTTAAATATTTCCCTATTGATTCTTGTCTTTTTGCAATTGTTGTTTCCATGTTTTGTTATGCATTATGTTTTGCACTCTGTCAAAGCGCCTTTGGGCTTCATGAAAAGCGCTATACAAAATAAATGAATTATTATTATTATTATAGAGTGGAGTCGGGAAAATAAATAAATAACCAAATAGATGCAGGAATCGCAAGCACCAGCTCGGTGAAAAAAAACCAAAGCCATTCGACATTTGCATCAAAAGCTAGCGAAGCAAGAAGATCGACATCTTCCACATGGCTAATGGTGTTTGTCCAGGCAAACACGGGCTCCCGGTCCATGACCCGTGCTCGCTCGACGTGCTCCGACGGCGAGTTTACCTGGTGCAGACTCTAAGGCATTCGGCACAATCCTCAAAACGGATGGATTTAAACCGAAAGCGGTGAGTAGCCACCTATGTCCCGGGGTGAGGGATGCAAAACATTTGGCTCTGTTGGCTTGTGCGGGATGAACTTCCTCGAAATCTCATTTGTTTTCTTGTAGCAAGGTCACACGACGACCCACGTGATGAAACTTTGAAACAAGATTTAACAGCAACCAGGGGAGAATGAGCCACCAATCCCGGTCGCTGCAAAATTGGGCCTGCTTGGTGGAAAAAAAAGAGACAAAGGAAAGCACAAAAGGAACCTCCTAGTCGGGAAGTCTGAACAGGACTCGGTGTCGTGTCGAGAGCTAGAGCTGACCTGGGTGAAAGTACTGCAGAATTATCAGGACCTTTCCCCCTTTTACATGCGCAACACACACACGCACGCACTCACAAAATAACTTGCGATGCATTTTTAACACATGGAAACACCCTTTTATTTTTCACTCAAATGAAAGCGAAAATCTGCAGAACAAAACCATCTGCCGCTTCATTATCTGAGGAAGGTATCGCATAGCGTGACATATGATGCCATATGGTTACACAAACAACAAAATGGTCTACGATCACCATAAACAGGGAGTCTCAAACTTTATAATCACTCCAGCAAAGGAGGATGGAAGTTATGTTTTCACAACTGTCTGTTTGTCTAAGAGCAGAAAATCTCAAAAAAAAACTATGGACAGAATCGGAGACATTTGGTGGACATGTTTGGTGTGTGACAAGAACGAAGCGATTCGATTTTGGTGAAGATACGGATCCGGACATGAGAATTTTTTTAAAGTGATTGTTCACTATTGAGAGATATTGCCAGAAACAATATATAACACGATGTCTCAAAGTTATGGACGGATCTGGATGAAACTTGGAGGACAGGTCGGGTGTGTGATCCTGATCTGGAGATGAGTTGTTTTTTTGTTTTTTTAAAGTGATTATTTACTATTGAGAGATTGGGCCAAAAACTATATTGTTGTGGTTGTGGAAAGAGCCCGGGGTACCAAACTGAACACACAAGGGATCCCTAGTCTAGATATTTCCATATAAATATTGTTTAGTTGGGATACCCATCCCCTCGTATCAGTGTCCAGGGAAATGCATTTAGTCCAGTCATTAAACAACAATTATTACTGCATGTTCAACAAAATTTGAACAAAAGGTTTCTCGATGGGTTTCACCTCTGATACCTTTACTTAAAAAAAAAAAAAGTTTACCAAAATATGACATGGGGAACTACCTGAAAATAGGCCAAATCCAAGATGGCCACCATCAAAATTAACCAAAGTGGAAAAATGTCATAAATATGGAATTGATCAAGATAAAAACATGTACGATGAGTCTATTTATATATATAAATGCATTGGAATGTATTGTTTATATGTGCCGATTGATATGATAACGTAGAGATTGTAGACTGTTGAAAAAGAAATTAAAATTTTAATCAAATACAAAATCTTTGCCTAATAATGGCTAAAATTATTTATTAATTATAAATTAATATATATAATTATATAGAAAATATGAAATTATTTATAATTTTATTAATATTAATCATGAAACATCTGTTTACTTATTTTCCGGTGACTGATCTCAACTGATTGCGTCAACTGTAGACAAGAAAGAGATGGCTACCTGTGTGCTGTGCCTGGAGGCAATTAATCTGGACAAGCCTCAGGTTTATGCAAAGTTGACAGAAAAAGGCTGTGTTGGTATTACTAATGCCAATAGACTGCGCAAATTAGATGTTCCAGACATCATATACACTGAAAACTGCTGCCTTGTTGTACACAAGGAGTGTCGAAGTAAGCATATTAACGCAAAAGCAATCAAGGCAGATCAAAGACGTAGTGCATCTACAGATACAGCTCAGAAAACACTTCGATTACATATTACATCATTCACTTTCAAAACTGACTGTTTTCTGTGTGGTATTTCTGTTGACCAGGATGCTGCAGACAAACATCCAGATAGACGTGTACTTCAGTTCAGCCATGTGATGACGCTCGACTTCCAGAAAAAACACTGCATCACAATGTGCCCAGAGACACGATGACTGGGCCAGGATGGTACAGGCACGTATTGTGCATATGCTTGACCGACCAGCTGAGGAAGCCATCTATCACCATGAATGTGAAACATACTTAGGCTTAGGGAGGAATATTCCTGCAGCATATACTGAACAGGAGGCGGCTTCACCGAAGAAAAAGAAACCTGGACGACCAAAGAGTATGTCCAAGATGGCAGCATTTGAGATTGCCATTGCATACTTAGAAGAGAATGATGATGAGACTATTACATTAGATAATTCACCTTCCATTATCAAAATAAGAAGTGGGCTGAGCGATGATGAATTGTACACGACAGCTCAGCTGAAAGGGGAGCTGGTGAATTACTATGGGGACAAGGGGTCCATAACTACAATTAGGCAACAGCCGAACATTGTAACTCTTACATCGAATGTGAACAATATCATACAAGAGGCACATGTAAATGCTGCAAAAGCCGACCAATCCAACATGGATGACTTGATCAAAATTGTGGGAGAATACATTCGTTCAGAGATAAAAGGAATGAACAAACACGACGATGAATATCCAGACTCTGATGAGATGACATCTATTTACAGAAATCTTGATTATCTCCCACATTCATTACGCATCCTCCGAGAAACCATCATCAAGAGTCGAAACTCTAAGCTCCATACGGCATCATTTGGCCAGGCAATAATGCAATCAACATGTCCACGTTCTTTTCTGCCTCCTCCACAAGTTGGGCTCAGTGTCACACGAGAACACAAATATGGCCACCGTGATCTAGTGGACATGATTAGCAAACTCGGCTTTTGCTCATCATACACTGAAGCATCCAAGTATAGACAAAATGCAGCAACCACTCAGGGTGTTGACCTATTTGATGAGATTGCAGACACATTCCTGCAATACGAGGCTGATAATGTCGACCATGCCAGCAGAACGCTTTAATGGCAGTGACACAATCCATGTCATGGGTCAGATGGGAACATTATCCCTGCTTTAAAAGTAACACGGAGGGTACCCCGACTGAAGGTGAACATGGATGATCTTAAGAAAGTCTGCCATGTTAAACTGGTCCCACAAATAAACCCCAAGGCAGTTCAAGAAAACATTATCTACACTAAACTTGGTAAGTTCGGTCGTGATGATAAGAATAGCAAGCTGGACATGCTCTGGCGTGTGTCTGCATCTCTACTCAAGATCATTAAATGCAACTGTACTGGAATGTGTGCCAAAAACACGTGCTCCTGCAGGAAAAATGGACTCAAACGTAACTTGGTGTGTGGTCACTGTAAAGGGATAACATGCACCAATTGGCCAATATCATGATTCCAGTGACACCACTGACTAATAGTGATGCACTGTGCAAATTTCAGATAAGACATTATATGTGCAGAGAGGCATGGTAGTATTAACCTTAATCCAGCAATTAAAGTGAATAAGAACATGTTTTAAGAGTTCCATTGACATTATAATTTTGTCATCAACATTGAATATATAGATGTCAGGGGTTTGAATATGCTAATTGATAGAGATTTCTAACCACTTTCTAATGCCGTTAGTTATGTACATGTAGAGACACTAATTTTGCATTTTTCGTCAAATCTTGGTGGCCATTTTGCATTTTATGTGACATTGAACTTGAAAATTACATTCCATAACATGTATATGTATATGCTGATATGAATAGACTCATCATACGTTTTTATCTTGGCTGGTTCCATATTTGAAACTTTTTCCACTTTGGTTAATTTTGATGGTGGCCATCTTGGATTTGGCCTATTTTCAGGTAGTTCCCCATGTCATATTTTGGTAAACTTTTTTTAATTTTAAGTAGAGGTATCAAAGAGGTGAAACCCATCGAGAAACCTTTTGTACAAATTTTGTTGAACATCAACTATTTAATGACTGAACTAATTTTATGTATAGTACATTCGTCACCCATTGCGATTCCCCACTTTCCTAAAATCCCTTCGAATCTCTCTCAAACCTCTCCTTCCCCACACTTTCCCACAGCACAAACATTACACACAAAGCAGCATACGCACACATTACATTACAGAACACACACAATCAAAGCCAGTTCAGCGCTACAATCACCGCTCTGCGAGGCAATTCCTGCATTAGGTGGTTAATCCACACTGCGCCACTACAGCTCGACCATCACCGACCTGCAAGACCGACCCTCTGAGCAGCTATGGGTCACATGCTCCAATGAGAAAGCGGCATGTGGGGGATGGAGGAGGGTGAAAGGATCCGATGGTGACCTTCACGTCAAGAAGCCATGCCTCGGTCAGGTGCAATATAAGACGGTGTATTAAACGGAATGGAGCTGCTTGCGTCTAAGGAGAGTTGCTTGCGACTAAGGAACGAGAAGCTGCTTGTGCCTAAGCAACGGAAGGAGAAGCTGATTGCATCTCAGCAATGCACCGAGGAAGCTGCTTGCGTCGAAGCAACGGACCAAGAAGCTGATTGGGTCAAAGCAACAGAACTAGGAGCTGCATGCGTCGAAGCAACGGAACAAGAAGCTCCTTGGGTCAAAGCAACGGAACGAGAAGCTCCTTGGGTCGAAGCAACGGAACGAGAAGCTCCTTGGGTCGAAGCAACGGAACGAGAAGCTCCTTGGGTCGAAGCAACGGAACGAGAAGCTCCTTGGGTCGAAGCAACGGAACGAGAAGCTCCTTGGGTCGAAGCAACGGAACGAGAAGCTCCTTGGGTCAAAGCAACGGAACGAGAAGCTCCTTGGGTCGACGCAACGGAACGAGAAGCTCCTTGGGTCGACGCAACGGAACGAGAAGCTCCTTGGGTCGACGCAACGGAACGAGAAGCTCCTTGGGTCGACGCAACGGAACGAGAAGCTCCTTGGGTCGAAGCAACGGAACGAGAAGCTCCTTGGGTCGAAGCAACGGAACGAGAAGCTCCTTGGGTCGACGCAACGGAACGAGAAGCTCCTTGGGTCGACGCAACGGAACGAGAAGCTCCTTGGGTCGAAGCAACAGAACGAGAAGCTCCTTGGGTCAAAGCAACGGAAAGCAAAGCTGCTTGCGTCTCAGCAACGGAACGCAAAGCTGCTTGTGTCTAAGCAACGGAATGCAAAGCTGCTTGCGTCTCAGCAACGGAACGCAAAGCTGCTTGCGGCTCAGCAACGGAACGCAAAGCTGCTTGCGGCTCAGCAACGGAACGCAAAGCTGCTTGCGGCTCAGCAACGGAACGCAAAGCTGCTTGCGTCTCAGCAACGGAACGCAAAGCTGCTTGCGTCTCGGCAACGGAACGCAAAGCTGCTTGCGTCTCGGCAACGGAACGCAAAGCTGCTTGCGTCTCGGCAACGGAACGCAAAGCTGCTTGCGTCTCAGCAACGGAACGCAAAGCTGCTTGCGTCTCAGCAACGGAACGCAAAGCTGCTTGCGTCTCAGCAACGGAACGCAAAGCTGCTTGCGTCTCAGCAACGGAACGCAAAGCTGCTTGCGTCTCAGCAACGGACCGCAAAGCTGCTTGCGTCTCAGCAACGGAACGCAAAGCTGCTTGCGTCTCAGCAACGGAACGCAAAGCTGCTTGCGTCTCAGCAACGGAACGCAAAGCTGCTTGCGTCTCAGCAATGGAACGCAAAGCTGCTTGCGTCTCAGCAACGGAACGCAAAGCTGCTTGCGTCTCAGCAACGGAACGCAAAGCTGCTTGCGTCTCAGCAACGGAACGCAAAGCTGCTTGCGTCTAAGCAACGGAACGAGAAGCTGCTTGCATCTAAGCAACGGAACAAGAAGCTGCTTGCGTCTAAGGAACGGAACGAAAAGCTGCTTGCATCTAAGGAACAGAACGAGAACTGTCTTTGTCGAGGAGACAGAATAGCACGAGCTGCGCAAGGGCAAATCTCTGCAAAGCATTGGTGCACCTCCACCTCTCTGCGAGTAGGCTGGGCCCACGGACCACAAGCGAACGGCATAACATGTTCCTTGGACACAGCAGCCATATACACCGATTCACATGATCTTCCCTTGCTATGCCTACTTTCAAATTAGTCTGCTTGGAATGCACAAAAGAGTTATCAAAGTCATCAACGGTCACCCTTTGACATATCTGGGGAGGGCAATAACAGGCATATCACACTTTCCTCTTGCTCTTACATTGCATATGCAACACCTCTCCAGACCTGCTACACCACATCAATCTCGCTTTCCTCCCGCTCCTCCTTTTCCTTCCTCCCCACCACATTGGGACCAACGTGAGCCTGCTGGATCAGGTAGAGTGAGCGAGAGGCTGATTCAACGCCTCAAACTGATCTCTGTCTCTTTTCTATAATTTTCCTGGAGTGACTGAGGCATACCTGTCTTGTGTTTAGAGATACTATAATAATTCGTAAGGGTGTAGCGGTTACCGGAAGCACGACACAATCACCTTGCACCGGCCGATGACGTAACCGGCGGGCGGTTACTTGCCCGGACTCGCCCGGACGTGTCCGGACTTGCCTTGCCCGGGCGGACTCTCGATTTGCATACCACGCCCCGTTGAGAGGCGTGGCTGACTTATTTGCATACCACCAAAATTACCAAACCAAAATTGGTGAAATCTATAAAATTCCTCTCTGCTCACCTTCACTCCTTCATTCCTCTTTTCTGCCACCTCTGGAAAAAACTCTCACACTCTTCAATCCCACTCCTCCCTACAGGTCTTTAAAACAGCTGTTCACCACCATCTCTTATCTTCCCCAATCCAAAACCTTGATCTTTTCTACCCCCGCTAATTTCACCCCAAATCCACTTTTTTGAGGTGCCGACTTCTTTCCTGGAGGTCCTTGGTGTCCTTGCGTTTTATACCTATCCTGCCTCCCCCCAGGCTCTCTCCCTCCCACACATCTCCCGATGTCCCTGCTCTCAAATGTTGTGTTTGTGTGCTTCCTCCCCTTCTCTCCCCATCTTGTCGACCGCTCCCCTTTTTATATACTTTGTTTGCTTGTTTGTTTGATTTGTTTGTTTGATAAATGTTAGCTCTTTCATGAGCCTCGACACTGTATACAAAGAAAGAAGAAAAAAAATTCATCAATGCGTATGCCGTCCTTCGGATGGATGTAAAACTTGACGTCCGTCTGTCGGCATTAGTTCGTGGACGTTAAATATTGCATAGTATCTTTCATGAAGAGTAGGGGAACTATCACCACCATACTGAACAAATTAGATCTCTGCTTTAACCGACATGTGTAACTGCATCAGCACCACAACTGAAAACCCTGCAAATGATACTATCCACATTCCACAACCATCTGCTATGTACGATAGAAAGATCATCAACTATATATGGATTTGATTGGCCAGTGAAACTCCAGGGTATAACATGAGTCGAGAAACGTTTCAAAGCTCGAAACACCGTGGAGGGGTCGCTCACCAATGGGATCTGAAAAATTATATCCTGGGTTGGAACAATAGGACATATTAGGTATATATTTTTAGTGATCGAGCAAAATTAAAACAGCCTTTCACTACCATTTCTTATCTTCCCCCATCCAAAACCTTGATCTTTTCTACCCCCGCTAATTCACTCTAGATCCACTTTTTTATTTATTTATTCCAACTTCTTTCCTGGAAGTCCTTGCAGTGTCCATATGTTTTATACCTCTCCCACCTCCCCCCGAAGCCCTCTCCCTTCCACATTTCTCTCGATGTCCCTGCTCTCAAATGTGTTTGTGTCCTTCCCCCTCTCTCCCCATCTTGTCTACCACTCCCCTTATTTTGTGTTTTATGTGTCGATTTGACTTTTTGTGTGATTAATGTTAGCTCTTTCACGAGCCTCGATCTTGTATACAAAAAAACCCAAAAAAAAAACTATGCCTACACCTCTGGTCGTTTCCCGATCCATTCAATGACCACACCATTTCCCTCCTCCCCTCCCCCCGGTGAAATATAAGAAATAAATTAACAGAATAAATTTTAGGATGTGGATAAAAATCAGTGGGCCAGATGGCCTCCTAATGGAACACACCCTGTGAAAACTCAAAGTTGAATTTTACGGTCACAATTGGGCCATAAGGGTGTCATTGGCAATATCGCGCATCACTCTTGAAACCATAGCCAGGAGAAATCACATATGAGGCCCCATGATATGCTATAAACGATCAATATGCAGTCCATATATATAATGTGATCACAGCTCAATAAATTGAACAGCCAATGGGATTCATCATTCGTGCGTAAAGACTCATGTAAGCAGCTTTGTTAACTAAAGTCAAGAAAGCCAAAACCTTGATCTTTTCTACCCCCGTTAAAACAACCCAAATCCGCCTCTTTCAATCCCCAACTTCTTTCCTGAAATTCCTAGAAGTGTTCATTTGCTTTATACCGTGAACCCCTCCCTCCTCCCCCAGCCCTCCTCTTCCACAGATCTACCGACGTCCCTGTTCTCTTCTGTTGTTGTGCTTGTGTGCTTCCCTCTCTCCCACTGTCTCCCGCTCCCTTCATTGTATGTTTTGTGTCTGTGAACGTTTTCATGTTCAATGTGTTAGCTCTTACACGAGCCTCGATTCTGTATACAAAAAAAAAAAAAAAAAAAAAAAAAACCAAGCACTGATCCGTTCATCTGAGAGGGATACGACAACTATAGAATGCCTTAATCACGTTGAGTTTCGTCAAAACTTATTCATTTAGTAGCGACTGTATAAAAATGCAATTGTTTGTTTGTACAAATTTGACTGAATGGTTTGTAATTACAATGCTTTTACGTCTGGAAGGTGTGCCCCTATGAAAGCCATGATAACCAATTACACAACTCAACACGGAGTTTGTGCAAGGTGCAAACCGCACTTGGGGATGGGGGTGGGGGCGGGGTGAGTTAAATCACTACATCCTCCGTCGACAAACTACAATCCCCCTGTCAAGTTTGGTTGAGATTGGATAAGTGTGACCGAATGTATCGCAGTCAAACAAAACAAAGACAGGCAAGCCAGACAGACACCAAATTGCTTATTTTAGTGCGATGATCACTCTCAACAAGACGAAGAAGAAGGCACAAAAGCACAGGTCACCTTGATTGCGGACATCATCTACGGCCTCGCTCAGCTCATCCTTCAGGAACTCGCTGTCTTGTGAGATCTGGTCCCCCTTTTCGATGAAATTGTGCGTGGCTCGCTCCACGGATGCACTCAGGACGTGCGCCTTCTTGGAGCGACCCTTCTTTTTATTCGATGGGCCCTTCTGGTTGAGATTCACAAGGGTCGTGACCTGCATAAAGTAATTAGATGTCAACCACTATGTATAGACTGCCATTGCATGTACAATGTACATCACACATGGCCGAGCAGGCAGATCACCTATTCCATAAAAAATAAATTAGTGATCGAGCAAATAAATGAGTTTGACAACTTATTTTTTTGTATATCTAAATATATAAAAGAAAGTTTTTGTTTGTTGGTCTGCACACGCTAATCTCCTGAACGGTGAAAGATAGGAGGAAACCTCTGAAGCCCTGGGCCCTGGGAAGGTTATAGGCTAGGTGGCGAGGCCGGTTGAGGCCACCTCGGCCAGGCTGGGCCCATTTCGCAATTAAAAGCTGAGCTGAATTATAGTAGTCAATCTTCTACGGCCGCGAGTAAAGGCTGAATTATAGTAGTAAGACCTATATGTACAGAAGATTAGGATCTTAGCTCTTACACGAGCCTCGATCTTGGGGAGGGGGGGGGGAGGGGGGCAAATCAACATCCCAGATGAACAGCATTATCCCGAATACAAAGAAATACACACATGCATACAAATAAAAAGGCGAGCATCACCATAGAACAAAAAAACGTCATAAATGCAGGCCTTGACCACTACGGTACACATTCCCACAATTTCAAATAAACAGACATGGACAAAGGCAGAGATAAGAGGTAAATGTGTAGAAGGCAGAGAGGGATGTGCAAGGCAAAGAAAGGTTGGGGTGGTGGTGGGCAGAGCACAGGGTAGGAGCGTGGGCCATGTGGAGAGGAGAGGGGCGTGGGGAATGTGGAGAGGAGAGGGGTGTGGGGAATGTGGAGAGGAGAGGGGTGTGGGGAATGTGGAGAGGAGAGGGGTGTGGGGAATGTGGAGAGGAGAGGCGTGTGGGGAATGTGGAGAGGAGAGGGGTGTGGGGAACGTGGAGAGGAGAGGGGCGTGGGGAATGTGGAGAGGGGCGTGGGGAATGTGGAGAGGAGAGGGGCGTGGGCCATGTGGAGAGGTGAGGGGGTGGACAATGTGGAGCGGAGAGGGACATGGGCCATGTGGATAGGAGAGGTGCGTGGGCCATGTGGAGAGGAGAGGCGCGTGGGCCATGTGGAGAGGTGAGGGGGTGGGGAATGTGGAAAGGAGAGGGACGTGGGGAATGTGGAGAGGAGAGGAGCGTGGGGAATGTGGAGGAGAGGAGCGTGGGGAATGTGGAGAGGAGAGGGGCGTGGGCCATGCGGAGAGGAGAGGGGCATGGGAAATGTGGAGAGGAGAGGGGCGTGGGGAATGTGGAGAGGAGAGGGGCGTGGGCCATGTGGAGAGGTGAGGGGGGTGGACAATGTGGAGCAGAGAGGGACATGGGCCATGTGGATAGGAGAGTTGCGTGGGCCATGTGGAGAGGAGAGGGACGTGGGCCATGTGGAGAGGAGAGGGGCGTGGGCCATGTGGAGAGGAGAGGGGCGTGGGCCATGTGGAGAGGTGAGGGGGTGGGGAATGTGGAAAAGAGAGGGGCGTGGGGAATGTGGAGAGGAGAGGGACGTGGGGAATGTGGAGAGGAGAGGAGCGTGGGGAATGTGAAGAGGAGAGGAGCATGGGCCATGTGGAGAGGAGAGGGGCATGGGCCATATGGAGAAGAGAGGGGCGTGGGCCATGTGGAGAGAAGAGGAGCGTGGGCCATGTGGAGAGAAGAGGAGCGTGGGCCATGTGGAGAGGAAAGAAGTGTGGGCCGAGAGGAGAGGAGCGTGGGCCATGTGGAGAGGAGAGGAGCGTGGGCCATGTGGAGAGGAAAGAAGTGTGGGCCATGTGGAGAGGAGAGGAGCATGGGCCATGTGGAGAGGAGAGGGGCGTGGGCCATGTGGAGAGAAGAGGAGCGTGGGCCATGTGGAGAGGAAAGAAGTGTGGCCGAGAGGAGAGGAGCGTGGGCTATGTGGAGAGGAGAGGAGCGTGGGCCATG
>NC_136263.1:16565152-16580152 GCF_964187855.1 Myxine glutinosa
GTACAATTGATTACTATTGTTGTTGTACTGTTATTCTTGTGTGATCTTAATACAATACTTGTTTGTTGGTAACAATTGGTGTGGCTTCACCATTGAATTTTGACATACAGAATAACACATCTTTCTGCCGTGACTCCTCTCGGGGCTCGGAGGTACACCGTGACCGGGGGTTTGGGGAGGAGCACGTAACACTATTAAAATAGACCAAAGCAGCCACACTTTGTATTCCCCCTTCAAGAACAATGAAGTCGAAGAATGTGCTTGAAAAGGTTGAATTACACAGCAAAGATCAAATGCAGAAATACAACAATGAACGCAAATCAACCACGTCAAATAACATGGAATCTTGCTCAATCCAGGATGTCCCTCAAACACCAAAAACAACAATGAGCCAATTTACAAATCAAAATCTGTTGCTGCTAGTAGGGGTCTCATTTGTGCAAATCATTGTATAATGTGGACAAAATTACTTTCGCAATTAAAAAAAATTGGGATCAGATCTTCACATAAACCGGTTACACGTAAACCTGAATTTGCCAACCCAAAACACGATCCAGGTGGCATTGCACAAGGAGGGCCTGCTCCAAGTCTACCATGTCAGCGATTAGATTTTAATGGTGGCTGAGTCACACCGAACACAAAGAATGGTACATGTTGTTCCCTCGGTCGATGCAAGGATATAGATAAACCCCTTGGGTTGGCATCAATAGATGCATCAAAATTTAAATTCTAATATTCCTCTCCACATTCTCATAAAGTTTCGTTACAAATTTGATGACAAAAGTTTATATGGTAAAAATAAGTTATGGCCTGGACAAACACCGACACAAAAACAGCAGCAATTGTAAAACCTCGTCTCCCACAGAGGCAGACGGGGCTACCAACACGTCGAAAAAAGTAACTTCACAAACTGCTTGAGCTGGGGGAGGAGGTAGCGGACGTGTTATGGTTTCAAGTTTGTTTGGGCGCATTCCGATTCATTTGGAACGATTTTCATCGGCCATTTGGTTTTTAAACGGGTATTTCACTTTGCATTCAAAATGGGTCTTTATTAAACAAAGGCAGACGTCATCATTGTAGGAGGTGAACACATTTGGAAAAGTTGGCTTGGCAGAGGATAATGAGGCTGCCATGGCTAACGTGCCAATGAAGCACCTGCACATGCAGCGAAGAGTGCACTCCCACCCACAACCTCCACTCTGCTGGTACCAACCTCCTGACCCCCCCCCCCCCCTCCCCCTTGCGGACCAAATTCAGATCCTGGGGGGACAGGGCCTTCTCCATCGCTGCTCCCACCCTCTGGAACTCACTACCTCACACCATCAGACTCCTCCTCACTCACCACATTCAAAACATCACTCAAGACCCACCTGTTCAACACTGCATTCAACATTTAACCCACAGCATTTAACCCCTGACTATCTCTTCTCCTTCTCCTTCCTTTGATTATTTACCTATTGATTTTTGTCTTTTTGCACTTGTTTTTTTGTACTCTGTCAAAGCGTCTTTGGGCTTCTTGAAAAGCGCTATATAAAATAAATGTATTATTATTATTATTAACAGGAAAGAAAAAACAAACTACATCTCATAACATTGGACCAAATTAGACAAAAAATAACGTTTAGCCTTCAAAAATTGTAATTGTATTTGTATAAACATTATGGGATCAAATTGCTAACATTTTTCAATTTGGCGTCATATACACCGAAGACTTCAATTTCAATATCTTCATTTCACTTGCACGTCCATGGATGGCAAATGAGAAATAGCTTAATACGGAAATAAAATGCTCGTCACGTCTACCTGTCCATCACGTCAAACATCATGAGATTCCGTATTAAATGGTGTTTCGTCGTTATTTAATTTCAACATTTAATTGACATATGTGGGAAAATTACACACCCAGACCAGGAATCTAACCCAGGTCCTCTGGAAAACCGTACCAGTGCTCTGCCATCTGAGCTATCTGGGCGACCCTGACCAAGCATGAAATTTTCCCACACATATGATTGCCCCTCTCTTTCCGTCAATGCTTCTGGGGCACTCGCAGCCAACCATAGGAGCACCAACGGCCTGAACACGAGAGTCTTCCTCCAATGGGGGGACAAATCCATGTCCTTTGTAATAAAAACCATTGGGGGTGTAGTAAAACAATTTTTTTTAAATTCCCACATATGTCAATTAATTAATTATAATCCTGTTCCTTTATTTAATTGTTCTACACTGCTTGAACCATTCCTGGGTGCTTTTTGAAGTGTGTTTGGGGTCATTGTCCTGCTGCAAGACCCATGACCTTCAACGGAGACCCAGCTTTCTGACACTGGGTTGAACATTGCGCTCCAAAATGCCTTGGTAATCTCCTTATTTTGTGATGCCATGCACACATTCAATGCACCCAGTG
Organism: Myxine glutinosa; assembly: GCF_964187855.1. NCBI lineage: Eukaryota > Metazoa > Chordata > Myxini > Myxiniformes > Myxinidae > Myxine > Myxine glutinosa. The sequence goes on from NC_136263.1 coordinate 16,567,554, forward strand.
CCAGAAGCAGCACAACAACCCCAAAACATCACTGAACCTCCTCCATGTTTGACTGTAGGGAAGGTGCTCTTTTCTTTTAAGGCTTAATTTTGTTTTCCGTAAACATAGAGATGATGTGCTTTACCAAAAAACTCTAATTTGGTCTTCACCAAAAAGCTTTACTAAAAAGCTCCAGTCAGGCTTTCACAGCAGTGGGGTCCTCCTGCGTCTCCTACCATAAAACCACCTTTGATTGAGTTAGCGACAGATGGTGCGAGTTGAAACTGTCATACCTTGTGTCTGAAGGTCAGCTTGAATCTGTTTGACAGTTGATCGAGGTGCTTTCTCCACCATTCAAACAATCGCGAGATCACGGCGAGGTCACGTCTTTTCGAAGCTGCTCCATGCGCTCACGTTTTCGAAGCTAAGTGATATTTCTCAATTGTGTTTTTGTCGAGACTGTATCTATCTTTCGGTGTATGTACCTACAGCGTATCTTTTGGAAAATTTTCGGTGCTAATTTTTCGTTCATGTATACACAATCGTCGGTTAATGGTATCGAGTATTCTGCGGCCTAGTACTCGTAGGCTTAGACTACCGTACCGTCTCAGACCTTGTGGTTTGTTTTTCTCTCAGCGATTCGTCGAATGCGCTGAAATTATTTTCGTTCTCTGTTTCGTACCAGTCGTTCACCCCGTACCTCCTTGTTTAATATCTGTACTCACAAAAAATAAAAAAATAAAAAAATAAAAAAATTTCCTTCCCAGGTCTTATTCGTTTATTTGTTGTTCTTTTTGTTCGTTCGTTCTTCGTTCGCGATCACGCGGTTAGAAATGTATAATCTCTCCCCTGAACAACTATTTTCTCTCATATATTATAACACCCTTTTCTTCTTTTCCTACAAAAGGATGCTTTCGTCTTGCTCACCAAATCTATTCATTCCAAAAAATATATATAATACCATCTCTTACAGTTCCTCCTTTCTACATTCCATAAACTATCCAGAACTCCATCCCTCCTCCAGTGTCCTCAAACGTATTTTTGACTCGAAGGTCTCAAACTCATTTTGCAAAAAATGTTCGTTTCCCATGAATCGTACACTTTTCAAAATCCAATCTCACCCCTCCCCTCCAAATCCTCCCCATCACCCATCCCTTTCAAATCTCCCCCCTTGCCCCTTCCCTCCCCTCCCTCCTAAACTCCCCCCACACCCCTCCCCTCCGAGACTCTCCCTCGCTCCTCCCCTCCTAGACTCCCCTCTCACCCCTCCTCCTCAAAGCATCCTCCCTGCTTCTTCCTCCTTCCAACTTTCACCTTCATCTCCCCAAACCTCCTGCCTTGCTCTTCCCCCTCCTCAAATAACACCTCACTGTGCCTCACCCAATCTCCATCAAACCTTTTGTCTGCCCCATTCTTCCCTTTCTCCAAGCTATTCTGAAATCTCTGACACACCTTCAACAGCTCTCCCTACCTCTTCCTCCTCTTCCACATCTTACCCTACCCCTCCCCCCCCCCCCCTGTTCTGGACCCGATGCTCCCCCTTCCTCTTCATTAACGGTATGGACCTCAAACATCCGGGGCCTTCGCTCAAACTTGACTGACCTCTCCATACAGGTTGCTTCTGACAAACCAGATGTGATCTGCTTAACAGAAACTTTCCTCCTTCATGATGTCTCTGATGCCTTGGTATCTCTCCCAGGTTACTCCCTCCTCCGGTATGATAGACCTGAGCCTCGTCCTGGAGGTGGGGTTGCTATCTTTATAAAAAACTCTCTTCCTCACTCGCCCTCCACTGCCCTCTCTCCACCTCACCCCCAGGAATACCTTGGGCTACGGCTTCCCCTTCGCTCCCACCTTTTGTTCATATGTGTGTTGTACCGTCCACCAATCAGCGATGACTCCATCTACATCTCACTGTCTGATAATATGGACCAACTTCTATCTACCCATCCCAACTCTCTCTTCCTCATATGTGGTGATTTCAATTGTCACCATGCCAGTTGGCTGGGTGTGGGTACCTCTCTCACCAGCCATGGCTCTTCAGCAAAGGACTTCTGCGACTCACTGGGACTGACACAATCTGTCAATTTCCCGACCCGGATCTCAGTCAACGGAGCATCTTCTCTTCTGGATTTGGTTATGACAAACTTCCCTGAAAATGTCTGCTGCTCTTCTTCTGCTCCAATCGGCTCATCTGATCATGTGCTTGTCAAAGTGGACATCTCTCTGACCATTCTCAGAGAGCCTCCTCAGCGTCGACGAGTCTGGCATTTCACTCAGGCCAACTGGCACGGTCTTCAAGCAGCCATCAATCATCTGGACTGGTCTCCCATCTCTACCGCCTCTGACATCAACTCATCCTGGGAATTCTTTCAAAGTAAATTGCTCTCTCTAATGCACAGATTTATACCATCTCGTCTTCAGTTGTCATACCCTTCCTCCCATCCATGGTACACGGAATCTTGTGGTGAGGCTGTTGCCCTGAAACAACTTGCTTTCGTCTCCTGGAAAGCAAATCCAACGGAAGGAAATCTCATTTCCTTTCACAAAGCCCGAAACAAGTGTGTGTCCACCCTCAGGAGAGCCAGGAAACAATATCTCACCATTCTCAAGACCGAACTCTCTTATCTGTCTCCCTCTTCCAAATCCTGGTGGCGTCTGGTCAAATCTGTTTCTGGTGTTTGTTCCCCCTCCATCCCCTCCCTCACCTCAAACGGCTTAACGGCTGACTCCGCACGTGAAAAAGCTGAATGCCTCAACTCTGTGTTTGCCTCTAAATCTTGTGTCCCAAACCCATCCCTCTCTGTACCCACCGTACCCAGTCGTACCCAGCTGCTCCTGGACTCTGTGTCCTTTCCTCCTGACAAGGTGGAAAAGTTTCTGTCAACCCTCGACTCTGATTCTGCAACTGGTCCTGACGGCATCAGCCCACGGGTCCTAAAATCATATTCTTCTGCTCTTTCACTCCCTCTTTCTGTTCTCTTCACCCTCTCTTTTGCTCAAGGTCATCTGCCATCTGCTTGGAAATCAGCCAACATCACCGCTTTGCACAAAAAAGGTGCAAAAACAGATCCCAGCAACTACAGACCAATCAGCCTTCTCCCAATTATCAGCAAAGTCATGGAATCCATCATTGCTTCAGATATTAAATCTTTCCTCTTCTCCAATGGCTTGATCTCTGATCATCAATTTGGTTTCAGACCTGGTCACTCTACTCTGGACATGCTGCTTCTGCTTTCTCAACAATGGATGGAGGTCCTCAACGCCAAACAGGAAATTAGAGCCGTCTCCCTTGACATTTCACGTGCCTTCGATACGGTCTGGCACCCTGCTCTGCTCTCCAAACTCTCCTCCTTTGGTATCCATGGAAATCTCCACGCATGGCTGGCGGACTTCCTCTCTGGTCGTAGTCAACGTGTGGCCCTGAATGGGTTTCTCTCATCTCCTCTTCCTGTTCAGGCTGGAGTTCCCCAAGGTAGTGTTCTGGGCCCTGTGCTTTTTCTGGTCTTCATCAATGATCTCTCTGACTCTCTTGAAAATCCTCTCTATCTCTTTGCTGACGACTACTCTCTGTCGCTCCATTCCTCATCCCTCAGATCGGCAGTCTGCAGCCTCCTCACTCTCTGCAGACCTGGACAAAATCACAGACTGGTCAAACAAGTGGAACATGTCTTTCAATCCTGACAAATCTCACACTCTTACAATGTCTCTCCGAAAGGACCGACTGGACAACCCTCCCATCTACTTTCTCAACAATCCTCTCCAAGAAGTTCTGTCGCTCAAGCTTTTGGGTCTCACTATCTGCCATGATCTTTCTTGGGAAAACCACATTTCCAAGCTGGCCTCCAAAGCCAGTCGCCGACTGGGCATCCTCCGTCGTGCGAAGTCCTTCCTTGGCACACCTGAGCTCCTCACCACATACAAGGCTTTCATCCGCAGCTCAATGGAATACTGTTCCCCCCTCTGGGCTGGTGCTCCTGCCTCACACCTTGCTCGGCTTCACGCTGTTGAGGCCAAAGCTTTCAGAATCATTGGAATCTCCTGCGATGTAGTCAACGCCGAGGGCCTTTCACTCACTCACCGCAGGCAGGTTGGTGGTCTTTCTGTCTTCTACCGACTCCTCTCCGGCCTTGCTCCCCCAGCTCTCTCTGTGCTCTGTCCCCCCAATATTCCTTCAGGTCGCACAAGATCTGCCTGCAACCCTCTTATGGTTAAACTGCCAAAGTCTAGGCTCTCTGCTCACCTTCACTCTTTCATTCCCCTTTTCTCCCGCCTCTGGAACAAACTCCCCCACTCCCTTCAATCCCACTCCTCCCTCCAGGTCTTTAAAACAGCTGTTCACCACCATCTCTTATCTTCCCCCATCGAAAACCTTGATCTTTTCTACCCCCGGTAATTCACCCCAGAGTCCTTGCAGTGTTCATATGTTTTAATCCTCTCCCACCTCCCCCCAAGTCCTCCCGATGTCCCTGCTCTCAAATGTTGTGTTTGTGTCCTTCCCCTTCTTCCCCCTCTCTTTTGTGTCCTCCCCCCTCTCTCCCCATCTTGTCTGCCGCTCCCCTTGTTTTTTGTGTTTTGTGTGTCGGTTTGTCTTTTTGTGTGATTAATGTTTGCTCTTTCACGAGCCTCGATCTTGTATACAAAAAAAAAAAACCTTCGCTGCTATCTTCGATCAAGTTTTCTGTTGCGGCCACGTCCAAGGAGGTTAGCTACAGTGTCATGGGCCTTAAACTTCCTAATAACATTGCGTATGGTGGACACAGGATCTCTGGAATCAAGGTCTCTGGAGATGGACTTGTAGCCTTGAGATTGTCCATGATTGGCTACAATCTTGTGTCAGACCTCCTCAAACAATTCTCTGGTTTTCTTTCTTTTCTCCATCCTCATTGCGGTACACACAGTGACACAAAACAGCAGAATGACTCCTTTTCTCCACTAAACTTATTCAATGAGTGATTTTATATTGCAGGCACCTGCAAACTCACCATAGGTGAATTCAATTCCAAAGTAAAGGAGAATCACCTGCTTGAAAACCAATTATTTCTAACAACTTCTAAAAGATGCCAATAATATTGTCTGGGCCATTTTCGGATTTCTGTGTGGAATAAGCTAATATTTAGTAATTTTTTCAGCTTTTTTTGTTTGTTTTGTTCCACTGCAAACCAAATAAATAAATATGTGGAAACCAAAATATTTTTTTCATTTCAACAATTTTCTGGAAGAAATGGTGCATTATTCGATAAACGTGCAAGGATGCCAATATTTTTGGCCACGACTGTATACCTACCGCCCGATATTAATTCAGCTTAGGAATTCTTCCACAGAAACTTGCGCTCCCTTATGAACAGACTCATCATATCTAGTCTTCAGTTATTTTACCCATCCTCCCACTCTTGGTACCTGGAATTCTGTGGTGAGGTGGTTGCCTTAGAACTACTTGCATTCTCCTCCTGGAAGGCAAATTCGACCAAAGGCAACATCAGGTCATTCCACAAAGCTCGCAACAAGTGTGTGTCTACTCTCAGGAGAGATTTTTTTAAAACAACACCTGTCCAATCTCAAGAATGAACTTTCAAACTTGTCTCCTTCCTCTAAAACCTGGATGGCATCTAGTCAAGTCTGTCTCTGGAGATTGCTCCTCCTCAATCCCTTCTCACCTCAAGTGGCACAACAGCCGACTCCACTTATGAGAAGGACGACTGCCTCAATTCCGTATTTGCTTCCAAATATTGTGTCGGTAACCCCTCTCACTCTGTACCCACCTTTCCATGTCATACCCAACCGCCCCTGGACTCTGTGTATTTTGCACCCAAGTTCTGCAATCCGATTCTGCAACTGGACCACACGGCATCAACTCACGAGTCCTAAACACCTGTCTTTCACATAATCTCTGCTCTTTTCACCATATAGATTGCCTTCGGTCATCTTCCATCTGCTTGAAAATCAGCCCAAATCACAGCATCACATAAAAAGGTGCAAAAACCAATCACCTTAACTACAGACCAATCAGCTTGCTCCCAATCATCAGCAAGGTCATGGAATCAATCATCTGACATAAAATCATTTCTTTACTCTAACAGCCTCATCTCAGGTCTTCAATTTGGATTCAGACCAGGTCACTCTACCTTGGACATGCTGCTTCTACTATCCCAACAATGGATGGAGACCCTCAATGTCAAGCATGAGAAAGGGGGTCTCTCTGGACATATCTCGAGCTTTCGATAAAGTCTGGAATCCCACCTTGCTCTCCAAACTGTCTGCCTATGGAATCCAAGGCCAACTCCACTCTTGGATTACTGGCTTTATCTACTCTTAGCCAACGTGTGGCTCTCAACGGAACCCTATCTTCTCCTCTCCCTGTCAAGACTGGAGTACTCCAAGGCAGTGTACTAGACCCCCATCTTAGTCCTGATCTTCAACAATGATCTCACTGACTCCCTGGAAAATCCTCTATGTCTTTACAGACGACTCCACTCTCTGCCGTGACATCCCTCATCCTTCTGACAGCCAGGCAGCAAGCAGCCTCGAACCCTCTCTTCAGACCTTGACAAAATCACAAACTGGTCCAACACTTGGAAAATTGCTGCCTTTCAATACTGAGAAAGCCACATTTTAAAGTTGGTCTCCAAAAAGCCAGACGCTGACTGGTCATCCATCCCCTGTTGTGCAAAGTCCTTCAGTGGTACACCCAAACTCCTATCCACCTATAAGGCTTTCATCGACAGCTTGGAATATCGCTCTCCCCTCTGGGCTGACTCCCCTGCCTCACACCTTGCTCAGCTTGCCACCATGGAAATGGCCTTCAAGGTCATTGGAATCACTCGCGATGAAGCAGAGTTTATGGGCCTATCACTTTGCCATCACCAAAAGGTTGGTGGTCTGTCTTCTTATACCTCATTACTGGTCTTGCACACACTGCCCTCTCCATTCACCTCCTGCCCCACCCCCACACCCCACAACCCCTCCCAAGTATCTACTGGATGCACACAGCTCCACCAAGACCTAATCAATTTCTCCGTGTCACATACCCAAACTATCCACAAATTTTTCAGACAAACATACATACATAACATACATACATACATACATACATACATACATACATACATACATACAGTCACGTGAAAACGTAAGTACACCCCATGTAAAGTTTTGACTTTTTCAACATATTTCAACATACAGCTATTTGATCTTCATTTCAACAATATTGATAGATAAAGGTGATATAATATAACAAATATCATGAAACATTTACATTTTGTAGTCCATTGTATAATTTAAATAAACATAAATGCAAATTTTGCATGTGGAAAAAGTAAGTACACCCTTGGCTCTAATAGGTGGTATTGCCCCCTTTGGCAGAAACAACCTCAAGTAGGCGTTTCTTATAACTGTCTACCAGTCTCTGACATCGACTGGGAGAAATTTTTGCCCACTCCTCCATGCAGAATTCTTTCAGCTGTGCGATGTTTGAGGGGTTTCTTGCATGCACAGCTCGTTTCAAATCCCCCCACAACAACTCGATGGGATTTAGATCCGGGCGTTGACTTGGCCATTCCAGAACCCTCCATTTCTTTATTTTCAGCCATTCCTTGGTGGATTTACTGGTACTAGGGCGTGCCCGTACGTGGGTGCAAAAAAACATGCGTGCAAACAACAACAACAAAAAAAAACTTTGAAACCACGTGGCAGTAACGACCACAGAACCCCCCCCCCCCCTCTATTTACATGAAATGGTTTGGTCCATTCGCAAAGCCAAAGCGAACGGCTTGCGAGTACGGTAGAACCCCCCCCCCCCCCCTCTATTTACATGAAATGGTTTGGTCCATTCGCAAAGCCAAAGCGAACGGCTTGCGAGTACGGTGACCATACCTTGGGAACCACTTGTCCGATTAATTTCAAACCTTGAAAAGGCACATCCTCGGGTCCCCAGCAATATACCTGGCAAGTTTCAAGTATATCGGACCCGTGGTTGTCGAGAAACAGCGGTCACAGACAAACACACACACAGACACACACACATACACACAGAGATTACTGGAATTATAGATAGATGTTTAGGGTCATTGTCATGTTGCAAGGTCCACCTTCGGTTGACCTTCAACTTTCCGACAGATGGCCTCACATTATCCTCAAGCACCCTCTGGTACAATGAAGAATTCATGGTGGATTATATGATGGTGAGCTGCCCAGGCCCTGCTGCAGCAAAGCTGCCCCAAACCATAATATTTCCACCACCATGCTTTACAGTTGGTATCAGGTTCTTGTGGTCAAATGCTGTCTTTGGTTTTTGCCAAACATGTCTTCTGGTACTGTGGCCAAATAGCTCCACCTTTGACTCATCTGTCCAGAGCACATTGTTCCAGAAGTGCTTGTCTTTGCCTCGGTGTTCATTAGCAAACTTTAGTCTTGCCCTGATGTTCTTTCTGGACAGCAAAGGTTTCCTCCTGGCACACCTCCCATGTAGATCAAATTTGGGCAGCCTCTTTCTGATGGTAGACTCATGCACTCATGGTAGACTGATGTCTGATGTCTGATTTCTGTCTGATGTCTGATGTCTGATGGTTTCTGATGGTAGACTCATGCACTTTGACATCAACAGTGGCAAGAGCTACCTGTAGGTCCCGTATTGACAGTCTGGGGTTCTTCTAGACTTCTTTCAGCATCTTGCGGTCTGCTCTCGGGCTGAACTTGCTGGGGCGACCTGGCCTGAACAAGTTGGCAGTTGTTTGGAATCTTCTCAACTTGTAGATGATCTTCCGGACAGTCGAATGATTGATTTCAAATTGTTTGGAGATCTTTTTAAATCCCTTCCCAGACTCGTAGGCGTCTATAACCTTCTTTCTGAAGGCCTCAGAGAGCTCTTTTGATCTGGGCATGGTGACGCCGCACACTTCAACAACAAAGAGCAAAACAAAACTAAATGTCCGAGGTTTAAATAAGACAGGTTCCTTCAAGATCCTCTCTAACGATGTTCTAATCATTTGCACCTGAGCTGGTGCACCTGATTCTAATTTTAGGTATTTGAAGTAGTGATAATGTAGGGGTGTACTTACTTTTTCCACATGCAAAATTTGCATTTATGTTTATTTAAATTATACAATGGACTACAAAATGTAAATGTTTCATGATATTTGTTATACTAGGGCATGCCCGTACTATATATATGCCCGTACTATATATATATATCTAAAATTATATCCCCCCCCCCTCTATTTACATGAAATGGTTTGGTCCATTCGCAACGCCAAAGCGAACGGCGAACGGCTTGCGAGTACGGTGACAATCCCCCCCCTCTATTTACATGAAATGGTTTGGTCCATTCGCAACGACCACAGAACCCCCCCCCCCCCCCCCTCTATTTACATGAAATGGTTTGGTCCATTCGCAACGCCAAAGCGAACGGCGAACGGCTAAATCGCCATAGCTCGGTAACTACTTGTCCGATTAATTTCAAACCTTGAAAAGGCACATCCTCGGGTCCCCAGCAATATACCTGGCAAGTTTCAAGTATATCGGACCGGTAGTTGTCGAGAAACAGCGGTCACAGACAAACATACATACATACATACATACAAACATACAAACATACAAACATACACACAGAGATTACTGGAATTATAGATAGATTATATCACCTTATCTATCAATATTGTTGAAATGAAGATCAAATAGCTGTATGTTGAAATATGTTGAAAAAGTCAAAACTTTACATGGGGTGTACTTACTTTTTCGACATACGAAAAAAACAGCTTTCGCCCACCTTCGGTGGCAAATGTAATCACTGGATGATGCTGATGTAAACGGAGAATGACAAGTGCAAATTGGGGTTGGGTGTTTGTTGCATACGAGGCCAACAACTTCCTAAGAGAAGTGGTGGGGTTTGACAACCCAGCAAAATAAGTGAAAGGTGAAATAAATAAGTGAAAGGGGCAATGCAGATTCAGGGGCAGGTGCACTTCTATTGTGTGTGTGCGAAAAGGATGGTTACTTATAATGGCTCCATAAGCTTCGAAAATAAGCTGGAAATACTTCGGAATAGACCCACGAGAAAGGTATGTGCCTTTATTGGATCATTCGTGAATGTGGGACACTATTAAAAGCTTTGTTGTTGTCTATCCCTGCTGTGGATAATGTTGTTCTTCTTGCATTGCAATTTTCAAGTATGATCTTGTTTAGTAGTAGGTGGTCTATCTTTCCATAGCATCCTCTTTTACATCCCTTCTGTTCTGCCTCTGGGCCTCCTTCTTGGGTTAGGTGATTGTACATCATTTCTGTGATGATTGTCAGGAGTTTGTACGCTGTTGGCAGACAAGTTATTGGTCGATACATGAGGTAGTTGAGTCTCTTCAGACTTTGGGATGAGGATGGCGTTACCTATTGTGAGCCACTCATCCAAGATCTCCTCACCTTGGATAAGTTTGTTGACTGCTCAATTGTCGTGATTGTGGAGAGCATCTAGTTGCTTTAACCAGAAGTTTGGAATCCCATCTGGGCCTGTTCTTTTAAAGTTTGGCATTTTTGGTTGTTTATTATTTTCTTCATTAAATATTACTTCATTAAATATTAAATTTCCTTTAGATGTTTTTTGTTTCTTCCAAGCTTTGGATATAATTTGTTGTTTTGTGTCCTCATAGACTCCTTCCCAGAAATTTTCAAGTTTATCTTTCTCAGGGGGATTTGACATGTTTTGCTTTTGTTTCGCTAGTTTGAAGGAAAATCTTTTATGGTTATTTTCAAACCAGCGGTTCTGTTTTCTCCCTTTGTTGACTTCGTCAAAGTTTTTTTTTTTTTATCTTTCTTGCAATCATCTCTATTTTGAGTTTGCTTTCAGCAGCCATTATTTTTAGGTCTTTATTTCAAGTTTTGTATTGTTACTTGTGAAAATCAAAGATTTTTCAAGTATATTGGTTGGTCTTGTGCGTTATTCTGTCTGTCTGTCACCTACAGGTTGCAATTTTCAAACGATCTTCACAAAACTTCACCAAATGGTAGAGTTGTTCATAAGCAAAATGCCTATTGCTTTTGGGGTCAAAATGTCAATAGGTCAACATAGGCCAAAGGTCACCAATCTTGTCAAATTTCTAAAATCCTCACTTTCATCCAATTGACTTGAAATTTAGAGGATTTGCATATCTGGACACTGAATTCAACCACCAACTATTTTTGAGGTCAACATAGGCCAAAAGGTCAACATAGGCCAAAAGGTCAACATAGGCCAAAAGGTCAACATAGGCCAAAAGGTCAACATAGGCCAAAAGGTCAACATAGGCCAAAAGGTCAACATAGGCCAAAAGGTCAACATAGGCCAAAAGGTCAACATAGGCCAAATTTCTAAAATCCACAATTTTCATCCGATTGACTCGTAATTTTAAAAGGATTTGAATATATTGTCACTGAATTCAACAACTAAGTATTTTTGAGGTCATCATAGGCCAACAACTTATTTTAGGGATTTCACAAGTATAGAGCTATGCACGACATATTTTTTGTATTGTTTTTTTAGATACTCCTTATTGGTTTTGGACTTCGATTTCCCCTTATAAATTGCTGTATTTGTCCTGTTTCTTTTCTCAGTTGCTCACTTTGCGCCTCGAGCCCCCGTTTCCATGGTGGTGCCTTGTCTTTGTCGGTATGGGCAAATTTTCACTTCTTGCAGTGTTCCTTTCTTGGTATTTTTTTATTGTATGAGCAATGCCACTGCAAAGCTCATGATGTTGAGTTCCTTTAATGGGGATGATTTTGATACCAATCTCTTGAGTGCTTTGTTGGTTCTCCTAACCAGCATTTTGTCCATTGGTTGTTTTCTATCTTGCATAGTTTGGGCTTTCCCCGAATGATTTCACTCATTTCCATTATATTTTTGTTAGCTCTTCTTCCAGTCTTCGCTGGTCCTCATCATCCTCATTCGCTCCTTCACCTATTTTACCCTCCATCCTTCTGCCTGTTATCATCCGCCATTCTCGTTTTCATCCCCTCCAACTGTGCAGGTGTTTTCACTCAGTCAATGACTGGAAGTCGAGTCTGTTCCCCCTCCTCATTCTGGTAGTTCTGTGTCTCCTCCCCCTCTGTCTCACCCTGCCTTCACCGCTGGGTCCCCTGCGATTGTCCACAGGGTTCCCAGGGGCACTCCCCATTCCAAACACTTGCTTCATCATGCAGCCTCTCCCCGCGATCCACTGCTGCCATCCGTTGGTCACTTTTCCACCATCTCTCTGTCCACCCCCTGGTGAGCGCACGGCTGCCATCTTCTGTTTTTCTTCCGGCCTTCAAATTAATCTATTTTATTTATATTTTGGAATTTATGTGCTGTTGACACAACTCTTTCAAATTTGTGTGATGGCACCGTCTCTGCTCTGCTGGTCAATCTGGTCTTCTTTAGCTGGTCCATGAATCTAGCTCCCCTACCAGCCATGCCTCACTGTTCATGTCTTGAATAGACTTTATAGTAGGAAATGGCCTCCTTTTCCTCTGTGCTCTAATATTCGTTTTTTTAATTTCCTCTTGTTACCCTGCACTCACGAAGTGAAAATCAGGGTTCGGCATTCGGTTGTGTCCGTATGTGTGGGGTATGTGTGGCATGTCTGCATTTTAAAAATTCATTTTCTCGGCAACTGTTG